>NW_007071820.1:76046-118305 GCF_000164805.1 Carlito syrichta
GCACACCTCATCAACAAGGGCACCTGCATGATCAATGTTTGTATACCTAACCCTGTACCCCACATCTCTATAATAAAAAATAAAAAGTCCAAGCACTAAAGAGATTTGGGAGACCACCAAAGGCAGAAATAAAAGCTGTCCCCAGAGGAATCCACTGATCAGATTTGGGACACCAGATCTCAGTAGTCTGAACACAGGAGAACCTTGGGATACTTAAGGGGACTTCTGAAGGGTTATATGGTGGACTTCAGATTCCGAGAGCCAAGGATCTCCTGAAATTCCAGGTCAGGCCCATCCAGTGGGTGCCTGTGTCCACGCAACGTGCGCCTCTTGTGCACAGACCTTCTCATACCCATCTCGTCTTCTCCTGGAGACCAGGTAGAATTCTCCAGTCTGGAATGCCTCTGCCCTGCCAGATTCCAGGCTTCTCTGGGGTACTCCTGTCCAAATTTCCCAGCCATCTTCCATTTCTGCCCGTGGCCCCATATGTGCCAACACTATACAGCCAGTTTGCCAGGTGCCAGCCACTGTCTTCCATGTACCCATGTGCCAAGCAGACTGCTGCTGCCATCTGACCATGATCAGCTGCAACTTGAGACTGAACAGCACCACCTCATGTCCTTCTAGACCTCCAGGCACCCCTCCTAAGAGTGGCTGGAGTTGGCCAGCTTTTTTAACATTTTGGAAATGGGTTGGCCAACATGTGAAGAAGCTACAGCTTAGCAGAGCTGAGGTATCATGGATCTACTCACAAGCTACGTCTTTTAAAGCCTGGCATTGGCTAGCGTTCTGGCGAGATCCAGGCCTCAGTGTCAATGGCTCATTCCCTTTAGCACCTGAATTTTGCTGTAAAGCAGTGTGACCAATAGAAAAATTATGTAAGGCACATATATAATTTTAAATTTCCTAGTCACCACTTCAAAAAAGCAAGAAGAAATGGGGGAAAATCTTAATAATATACAGGGGGTGCTAAATATATATAGACATTTTAAGAGATGCTATGTATGTATTACTTTTCAAAGTTGAATTAAATTACAAGAGCAATGTGTAGTATGACATTCATTCAATCATGCTTCCGCCATTTTCTTCGACTGTCCCGCCTGTCGCATGGTGACACTAGCATTCTTTTGATGAATGCCATCTTTTACGCAAACATCATCCTTAAAATGTGTATACATTTTTCGGCACCCCTGTAATTTATTTAACTTGCTATGTCTCATATCTGATAATTTATGAACATGTAATCTATCTTTTTAAATACTCAAGAGATATTTTATACCCCTTTTTTCTTAACAGGCCTTCAAAAGTCAGGATAGAGTTTACACTTACAGCATATCTCAGCTGAGACCATCCACATCTCAGAGGCTCAAGAGCCACATGGGGTAGGTGGCTGCCACACTGAAGAGCTCTGCTGCCTTTATAGGTTGCCGCATAGGATCACATCACCTTTTCAGCAAAAGGTCTTTCCTTGGCTAAGAGAGAGAAAACGAACCTTTTAAAGGCAGTTATCACATATCTGAAACCATCTTGCCATCCCAGACTTTCTCATTATCTTAATTCCCACGACACCCCGAAGAGGTACATGTCATGTCCTGTTTCAGTCTATGGAAACAGACACTCAGAGAATGTAAGTAGGCTGCCCAGGATCACACAGGTGGTGATGACAAAACCGATTCAAACTCAAGACTGTTTGACTCACGGTGCATGTTCTTTCCCTTCCCCCCATACTCTCCCAAAATCAAACCTTAGCATCTGTCTTTGCCAGCTCAGGCTTCCATAACAAATACCCCAGACTGGGTGGCCTAAGCAACGGACATTTATTTCTTCACAGTTCTGGAAGCTGGAAGTCCAAGATTAGGATGCCAGCACAGTCAGGTCCTGGAAGGCCCTTTTCTAGGTCACAGACAGTCACTCCTCACTGTGTCCTCACAAAACAGAAAGAGGAAGAAAATTTCTCTCTCTCTTCCTCTTCCCTGTGGAGTAGTGACTACACGGTTTCCCCATGAGGTTGGTGGCCAGGTGGGGTTCCAGGGTAGTGGGATGGATGAGCTCTGTACCAAATTTATAAATTTATCTTCATCCAGAGACTATCTAAGAAAACCCACCCTGAGCCAAGTGCATCAATTGGAGGCTCCTAGCTATCATCTCAGGATTACTGCACAGTCATCATCTATAAGAAAGGAAACAGGCATGCACAGGGGTGAGCTTAAGATGTCTTGCCCCAGACCTCATCTCTACAATAAGTCAAAAATTAGCTGGGCGTGGTAGCGCGCGCCTGTAGTTCCAGCTACTTGGAAGGCTGAGGCGGAAGGATCCCCGGAGCCCAGCAGGTCGAGGCTGCCGTGGCTGGGAGCGGCCACTGCACTCCAGTCTGGGCGACAGAGTGAGACTCCAACTCAAAAAAAAAAAAAAAAAGAAAGTGAAAGGAAAACAAGGAAGAGAAGTAAAGTTCAAAAGTTTTTTAAAAAATACAAAAGAGTAACTCTGTGACAAGGAGTAGACCCAGCACTGGTCCGCTACATGAGAACCTCTGGTGTCCACAAAGAAGAGAATCAAACTTTTAGCACATCAAGACTTTTACTTGGGAATCAGTCAATTCCATAAATAAAGCAGTAGATTTAGACCTCAGCCCACAGTTAATCAGCCAATCAGAAACCAGGGTTCAAGACATTTCAGCAGCAGTCAACATTTACTTCACCTTTCATGGGCAGTCACTGGGCTAAGTGGGGTGTTTGCATTATTTCTTTCAATCCTCACAAGAACCTAGGAGGCAAGAATTATGATTATTTTCCTCTTTACATGTTAGAAAGCATCTTTCTAGCTATTCCTTGCCACGAGGAAATGTCTTGCCATGATCACCCAGCCATTAAGTGACAGTGTCACAACAAAACCTCCATTCGGCCTGAATCCCAAGGCCAAGTCCAGCTATTGACCATGACATTTATTTTTAAGCCAGGATTCAGGGAATAGTATCATTCCACAGGAAATACTTAAGGGTAGGGAAGGAGGATTTCAATGTGTAGAAAGAAAGTAGCTGTGAGCAAACACTGAGAGACACAGGTGGATTTGGTATATTTCTAGTTGAAATTCTAAAATCTTCTCCCAAGCAGTCAAGTTCAAAATTCAAATTCCTGGCACCTTCTTTGACTGTGAAAATGTTTACTCCCTCCGGAATCAGAAGGAATTTGTCCTGGAAAGTCACTTCAAAAGCATCATTTCCTTCTATTCAAAGGGGTGTACAAGCCCTCATACAGGACTGCATCTTACTGAGATAACCCGCCTAACTGTGATAATTGAGGTGTTTTCAACCTTTTGCCATTACAAAACCATCTTTGGGAAACAGATAAACGTTTGTTGACAAAAATCGGTGGTCCAGGAACTTCTTGATACACTTTAACCTCCTCCTTAGCTGGGGCTCCAGCACAGCAAATCCTCTGAGAAATAAATTCAGGGTGGCAACTCACGTCTTGTGAATTTGACTTCATGTCAGCCGTAAAAGAGAACAAACTGACCATGTGGCCTATGTGTAGAGCCAGGAAGAACCACAGCGATGAAATCCTGGTCTTCCATGAAGGCTCATAAATCTCTAAGGCTGCTCAAGCACAGGCTTTCTTCTTTTTTTGAATTGGAGTCTCACTCTGTCACCCAGACTGGAGTGCAGTGGCACACTCACGGTCACCCCAGCATTGACCTGCTGGGCTTGGCCTGCTGGGCTCCAGCAATCCTTCTGCCTCAGCCTTCCAAGTAGCCAGAACTACAGGAGCATGCTACCACACCTGGCTAATTTTTTTTATTTACTGTAGAGACAAGGTTTGGAAAGTAGACTTCAGGGTGCAGGATTGTGGAGCTTTGCATGTTCAACCAATCAGCCCTATTTGGAAAAGAAATGGGAATCACACACTGGCTTGTTGAGATCTTAATAAGACTGGCTAATTTTTTTTATTTATTGTAGAGACGAGATCTCGCCAAGTTGCCCGGGCAGGTCTCGAACCCGCGGGCTCAGGCAATCCACTCGCCTCGGCCTCCCAAAATGCTGGGATTACAGGTTGAGCCACCGAGCCCCACCAAACACAGACTTTCTTTCTTTTCTTTTTTTTTCCACATAAGGAAGCATTGGATTACAGGTTGAGCCACCGAGCCCCACCAAACACAGACTTTCTTTCTTTTCTTTTTTTTTTCACATAAGGAAGCATTTATTTGAGGTTTAACATGGAATCATACAAATAAAAATGTGTATAAACCCAAATCCACACTGAGTTGTAACACAGCAAAGGACAAAGTAAAAACAAAGAAAACTAGTTGGCAGCTATATACAGTTGGACACAGCTGTGTCTTGTACACAAGAAAGTCTTTTACAAAATAATCATCTCAGATCAACAGAAGACCAATCTTCAATGTCGTCCTGCAAGATGGATTACTTTTAAAACATCTCCTCCTGCTTCCTCCAAGGTCCTCCTTTAGTATGGCTGGTAATTGATTTGGTGATTGCCACCCCCTCGAGATGCCTTGCCGTAAGGGCTCTGTTGGCCACTGTAGTCTGCATATCCCTGTCCATGTCCATAGTTCCCACAGTTATACCCAGTATAATCATATCCGCCATAGCCACTATAGTTTTGGTCCCCACCATAGGCACTATTGCAATTTCCATATCCTTGATCATAATAGTTATTAAATCCTTGGTTCCAGTTTTGGCCCTGACCTTGGCCGCGCTCCCTTGAAACACAGACTTGCAAACGAGGATCGAACCCAGCGCTGTCGGACACGATCACTGCTCACCACAGGTGTCTACTGGCCACTCACATGGAGGCTGGTTCACATAGGATGTATTCTAAGGATAAAATACACACACATTTCTAAGATGAAGTATGAAAAATTAAGTACCTCATTAATAGTTGTTTTAGTCATTACTTGATGGGTTAAATGAAATGTATCATTAGAATTAATTTCACTTGTTTCTTTTTACCTTCTTAATATAGCTACTACAAAATGTAAAATTATACATGCAGCTCGCTTTTTATTTCTACTGGAGAGCTCTGCTCTAAACAGACCACTGAAAGGATCCTAGATCTCATTAAGATCTCAACAAACCAGTGTGTGACTCCCATCTCTCTTCCAAATAGGACCGATTGGTTGAACATGCAAAGTCCCACAAGCTTGCCCTCTGAAGTCCACTTTCTAAACTTCATCCTTCTTAAGACAGAGGTTGGGAACTTCCCTGACCTGCACTTTGGGCTTAACCAGTCCAACAGCCCAGCAAGTGGTTGACAATACATTCGTGGCAGAAACAGGATTTGGAGTCAGACTCCTGTTTGAATGACAGATTTCCAGTTTACACTGTGTGTGAATTTGAAAGTTATCGCTGTGTTTCTGAAATTCTTCCATGGCAGTGAAATGCAAATCAAAACCACAATGAGATATCACCTCACCTGAGTTAAATGGCTATTATCAAAAAGACAAAAAATAACAAATGCTAGTGAGACAATAGAGAAAAGGGAACTCATACGCTGTTGGTGGGAATGTAAATTAGCACAGCCACTGTGAAAAACAGAATGGAGATTCCTCAAAAAAATTAAATAGGCCAGGCACGGTGGCTCAAGCCTGTAATCCCAGCACTTTGGGAGGCTGAGGCAAGAGGAGTGCCTGAATCCAGGTGTTCGAGACCAGCCTGGGCAACTTGGCAAGATCTTGCCTCTACAATAAAAAATGAAAAAACTAGCCAGGCGTGGTAGCACGTGCCTGTAGTTCCAGTTACTTGGAAGGCTGAGGCAGAAAGATCACCTGAGCCCAACAGGTCAACTTTGGGGTGGCTGAGAGCGTGCCACTGCACTCCATTCTGGGCAACAGAGTGAGACTCTGACTCAAAAAAAAGAAATTAAATATACCAAAGTGCCAAAAAGCTGTATACACATTTTAAGAGATGTTATCTATGTATCTATGTTATCAGAAGTATCTGGATGCTGTTGGTAACCATTTTGAGCACAAGTCAAACATGACTTGTATTCATCTTTTGTTATTGGTATATATTGAGCGTTACAATTGTAATACAGTCTTTTTTCCCTTCTTAAAACGTGTATACTTTTTTGGCACCTTCTGTATAACCACCATACGATCCAGCAATCATACCACTACTGGGTATATATCCAAAGGAAACGAAATCAGTATGTCGAAGAGATATATGCACTCCCATGCTCATTGCAGCATTACTTACAATAGTCAAGATACAGAAGCAATCTAAGTGTCCATCAACAGAAGAACAGATAAAGAAAATATGACATGTACACACAATGGAATAGTATTCAGTCATTAAGAAAATGAAATTCTGCCATTTGCAGCAACAAGGATAAATCAAGAGGGTCTTGTGCTAAGTGAAATAGGCCAGTCGCAAAAGGACAAATACCACATGATCTCACCTATAGGTGGAATCTAAAAAGTTGACCTCACAGAAGTCGAGAGTAGAATAGGGGTAACCAGAGGCTGGGAGGGGCAGGGGGGAATGGGGAAAGGCTGGCCAATGTACAAAGTTCTGGTTGGATAAGAAGAGTGAGCCTGGGGTTCTATTGCACAGTAAGGTGACTTTAGTTAACAGTGATGCATTGTATATTTCAAAATAGCAGGAAGAGAACATTTTGAATGTACTCACCACAAAGAAACAGCAAGTGTTTGAGGTGATGGAAAGGCTAAATACCCTGATTTGATCATTATGCAATGCATGCATGTATCAAAACATCACACTGTACCCCATATGTACAACTATAATGCATCAATTAAAAACAAAATAAAACTCTAAAAAATAAATAAATTAGAAAATAAAATTATTGTATTGTAAGGGTAAATATATATATATTCTTTTTTTTTCTATTGTAGTAGTAAGAGCTTGGCTTTCAGCAGAGTTTGCTTTAACAAGTTCCTTTTCAGGGCTCAGAGCAAGGGTATAAATGGAAGCCCTCGCACCACATGTGGGTTTCAACATATGAATTTGGGGGGGGACACAATTCAGTCTATAATACCACATGTCCAAATATTTAAAATATAAAATACGATAAAATAGGTTCTATTCACTAATCTTGACAAATATACCTTTCTCTGTAACAAAATTTTTAAAATATGTCATCTTATGGCATTTTTATTACTAAAAGTTAGCAAAATACCAAAGTCAACGGAAAGCAATTGTATTGTGCCTTCCTGGGTATTCTACCAATAAACAGCTAATGTTTTTATAAGTTTGTACAATAGCAAAAACATGGAACCAACCAACATAGGTGCCCATCGACAGTGGACTAGATGAAGAAAGTTTGGTAGATATACAGCATGGAATACTATGCAACCATAAAAAAGAATGAAATCATGTCCTTTGCAAAACATGGGTGCAGCTGAAGGCCATTGTTCGGATAAAATTAACACAGAAACAGAAAACCAAATACTGCATTTCTCAGTTATAAGTGGGAACTAAACATTGGGTACACATGGGCATAAGGATGGGAATGCCAGACACTGGAAACTTCTAAAGGAGGGAGGTAAGATGGGGAGAAGGGTTGAAAAACCACCCATGAGTGCCATGCCCACCACCTGGGTGATGGGCTCAGTACTAAGCAATAGACCTGTGTAAAAAACCTGTACATGGACTCCTTGAGTCTAAAATAAAATTTTAGCAATAACTTAATTTTTTTTTGAGTTGGAATCTCACTCTGTCGCCCAGACTGGAATGCAGTGGCCACTCCCGGCCACCGCAGCCTCGACCTGCTGGGCTCTGGCGATCCTTCCACCTCAGCCTTCCGAGTAGCCGGAATTACAGGCGTGTGCCACCACGCCCGGCTGATTTTTTATTTATTGTAGAGATGAGGTCTCAGCCAAGTTGCCCAGGCGGGTCTCGAACCCGCGGGCTCAGGCAATCCACTCACCTCAGCCTCCCAAAGGCGCGGGATTACAGGCTGAGCCACTGAGCCCGGCTAATTTAAATTTTTTAATTAATAATTTATTATAAGTTTATTTTATATGTATTATTTCTTCATTTTATTTAAATAATTAATTATGTTAAAGATTTAACCATCATTTATATTCTCTTGTCAGTAATGATATGAGAAATAAAAAAACAAAATGAAATTGCATTCGGCGTATTCAAAATTTGAATCTTTCTTCAAGTGTCAATGAAAAATTAAAATCATTATTTTTTAGTTTTCCAAAAAATTACTTATTTTCAAAAATAGCCAACATTACCTATCAAAGTTAAAAGTCACATAAAGTTAAAATTAATATCAACTTTTTAAATCAAAAGTATTTTGTAAAAAGCCTTCTTTAACTTTCTGAAAATTTAATTAAATCTGTTAAATTGGTTGTCTAAAAATAAATTATGCATGATTCTGGCATTCACTGTCCATCTAAATGTCAGTGCAATGAGTAAGTACCATGTTTTTCCTTGTTGTGTCTAGACATACATACATACAATTTTGCAAAATGTTCCCCCACCATCATGTGCAATGTTTGTGGATACTGGCCTAATTGGTGAGTATGTCCAGCTGGAACATGAAAAAGTAAGAAAATGGATATTGACACCCATGTTTTTACAAGACTCTGCAGTATTCACGTGTTCTGGGAGAGAATTTGGCGATTTAATTAGTCTTTCTTCAACAAAAAATTCTGACAACTTAATTAGCTTATCTATTCCTTGACCTGAGTGCTTCTGCAACCCATATCCTCCTGTCTCCAAGGTGCTGTTCATCTCCAAAGTCCACAGTGGCACAGCTACATCCTCCGAAATCTTCCCACCCAGTAGGCTTTTATTATGAGGACATAGGTGTGAGATGTGAAGAAATGTCTCCCTATGGCCTGAGCAGTGTTTGTCATGAGAGTACATGTTTGAGGCTGCAAGTCATTCTGCACCCTTGCTAAGCTCCAGGAGGCAGGATTGTCCACGCATCCCCAAATAAATTCATCTGTGTGTTTGTGATTTGCAAGGCCCTCTTGTATATGATGAGTGTGGGACCCAGGGTAGGGCTACTCTTGCCCCTGTCTTAGGGCACCATCAGGCTACAAAGTCAATCAGAACTGAGTTCGCTCTTCAACGCCACCATTTTTTTAGTGTGTGCACTTTGATGAAACAGTAATTAAGTCACCAAATGAGCTAGGCGCTTTAGTTTTTTCATCTGTGAAATAGGGACAACGAAGCCTAACTTCATTAAGATTGTTTTGAGAATTAAATTAGGTAAATTTGTAGAAGCTCAAAATCCCCCTTGACACATAACTGGTGATCTATTAATATTGGATGAATTAATTAAAATAAATGAATTTAGTAAGCTATCTGGAGACCTGTTTTATCATTTACAAAATGGAAGAAGTGATATCTACATATAATACTGTGATACGATCAGAAATAAAAAGACTGGGTGCAGTGGCTCGTGCCTGTAATCCCAGCACTTAGGGAGGCCGAGACGGGAGGAGTGCTTGAACCCAGGAGTTCAAGACCAGCCTGGGCAACTTGGAAAAATGTCACCTCTACAAAAAAAAATCAAAAACTTAGCCAGGCATAGTGGCATGCACCTGTAGCCCCAGCTACCTGGGAAACTGAAACGGAAGGATTGTCTGAGCTCAGGACACTGAGGCTCCAGTGAGCCATGGTCATGCCACTACACTCCACCCTGGGTGACAGAGTGAGACTGATTCTGACTCAAAAAAATTGGTTTTTTGACCTCAGCTCCTGGCTCCAGACACACAGCTCCGAAAACCCTTGACATCCCTGGAGTGATAAGATTTCTTCTCACTCATAACTTCTGGGGTGAAGAACTGAAGGTTGAGTTGATCACCAATGGCCAGTGATGTCATCGATCACACCTACATGATCATGTCTCCAGAAACACTCTAGCAGACAGGGTCAGAGAGCTTTCCAGTTGCTGAACACCACGGAGGTTCCTGAAGGGAAGTGCTCTCGGAGAAAGCATGGAAACGCCACGTCCTGCCCTCATACCTTGCCCTACGTACCTCTTCCATCTGGTCCTTCATCCGTATCGTTTTTAATATCCTTTCTAATACATGGATACACATAAGTTAGTGTTTTCCTGAGCTCTGTGAACTGCTCTGTCAATCCAACCCAGGGAGAGAAACCCCAATCAGTCAGAAGCACAGATCACAACTTGGAGCTTGCCACTGGCATCTGAAGTGGGGGTGGTCTCGTGGGACTGAGCCCTTTTCCTGTGGGAGCTGATATTATCCCCAGACAGAGAGGCTCAGAATTAAGTCGAATTACAGGACAGTGGCCACTGGAGAATTGGTTGTCAATGGGGAGAAATTCCTACACACATTTTGGTGACCAGAGGTGAATGGTGTGTGAGAGCAGGAAAAACACAGTTTGGTTTTTCCTTCAGATTAGGTCACGAAGACCATTCTGAGAATTAAATCAAATAACATATCTAGCACATAGTGAGGCCTCAGTAATTAACTGGTAGCAGTATTGATTATGACGTCATGAAGATCATGACAGAAACAGCAATTCGAAGCATAGCGCGAGCACATTCCATTTTACCATGAGGCACTTCAAAAGGTCATTTTTAAAAATCAAGAACTGCCGGGCACGGTGGCTCACACCTGTAATCCCAGCTCTTTGGGAGGTGGAGTCAAGAGGATTGCCTGAACCCAGGGGTTCGAGACCAGCCTGGGCAGCTTGGCGAGACCTCATCTCTACAATAAATCAAAGAAAACTTAGCTGGGCGTGGTGGCACAGGCCTATAGTTCCGGCTACTTGGAAGACTGGGGTGGAAGGATTGCCTGAGCCCAGCATGTTGAGGCGTGTGTGGTGGCCATGAACGTGCCACTGCACTCCTGCATGGATGACAGAGTAAGACTCCAACTCAAAAAGTTTAAATTAAAAAATAAACATCAAGAACCAAAAGCACATCTCTGCCTTCAAATATTTGAACCACAGTACGGATAAAATAACTGCTGCTGCTTTCCTCATAGTTATTAGCCATGCATCCATTTAACATTCAGCAGAGGAGGAGAGTGGGCACAGAGAAGAAAGAGCTTCCACGGGAGCATAGATTGGCCCATTGAGAAGACTCTAAAATATAAGAAATCGTTTTCAAATTACATACGGCAATGTATTACACTGTTAAGTCAAATGCTACATTGTATCAAATGCTAAATTGACTTCCTGAATTAAGAATACTAAAGGAAGTGGGGCGTGGTGGCTCACACCTGTAACCCCAACACTTTGGGAGGCCGAGGGGAGAGGATGGCCTGAGCCCAGGAGTACGAGACCGGCCTGGGCAACTTGGCGAGATCTCGTCTCTACAACAAATCCAAAAAGCAGCTGGGTGTGGTGGTGTGCTCCTGTAGTCCCAGCCACTCAAGAGGCTGAGGCAGAAGAATACCGCCCGAGCCCAGCAGGTCGAGGCTTCAGTAGCTGTGATCATGCCTCTGTATTCCAGCCTGGGCAACAGAGTGAGACTCAGGTTCCTCCAAAAAGAATGTTATTTCCTTTGAAAGGCAATCAGTGGGACTGGAGCAGTCAAAAGGTTTGTAACTGAATAACAGAAGAAGAGAAAAAAAGGAGAGAAAGGGGAAAAGGAAGAAAAGAAACGAAGGCGGGAGGAAGAGAAAGGAAAAAAGGAAGAAGGTACCAGAGTTGAGTGGGCAAAAGCAGGTAGGGAAGTTGGAGTCCATGGGGTTACTTGAATAACAGGGAGAAAGGAAACTCATATTCTAAAATCCACATTCCCCTTGCCGTTAGTTCTAGCTACTCGTTTTCCCAGGATTTAGGGCTGAGGCCCTGTCCTTTCAATGTTAAATGATGCCGTGATGAGGAAGCAGATGGTCCTCATGTAACAGAAATAATCACTGCAGCAATCTTGGATCCATATGGGAACCTCAGTTAACACAAACTTTGACATACCCTCTTGTTGTTCTTTCTTTTCCGATTATTACCGAGTTTGTTCACTGCGGCTCCTGGTGTTAGAAGGACCATCCGTTAGCATTCCCGTCATTATTCACCATTAATTCCTCGAGCACTCCATCACCACATCCATTATTAGCCATCTGGTACATCCTTCCCCTTCTGAAGTTATTTACATATGGCAGTTACCCAAGTTAATGCGGCCATTTAGAGGGCCAGGTTTTCACTCATTTCCATACCACAATTACAGGGATAATATTTTGTCAACATTGTCAAGGCAGTTAAACCCCACCTCCTCACTTTCCTTTTGCAAGCTCTCCGTTTCCTGGAATGTGGCTTATTGCTCCAGGGCAGAAGAGGGCAAGACGGCGACCTTTTTAAAAAGACAATAGTCAGCCAGGTTTGGTGGCTCAGCCTGTAATTCCGCGCCTTTGGGAGGCTGAGGTGAGCGGATTGCCTGATCCCGCGGGTTCGAGACCCGCCTGGGCAGGCGAGATCGCATCTCTACAATAAATCAAAAAATTAGCCGGGCGTGGTAGCGCGCGCCTGTAGTTCCAGCGATGGAAGGCTGAGGCGGAAGGATCACCGGAGCCCAGCAGGCGAGGCTGCGGTGGCCGGGAGCGGCCAGCCACTGCACTCCAGTCTGGGTGACAGAGTGAGACTCCAACTCAGAAAAAAAAAAAAGAGTCTCTCTTCTTCCTTCACCCCAGGACACAACCACCACCCTGGAGAAGAGATGAGGGGAAGAGAGTGGGGATTAAAGGACTGGGCTTTTTTTCCTATAAGATTTGACTGTATTCTCTAATGATTTAATCCAGTTAGACTGTTTCAAACCTTGAAAGACTTAAAAGTTAATTTAGAGAAAAACTAGATTATTTATGGACAAAGCTTTAAAAACGATACTCATCTGAATCAGATTTGCAGTCTGCAACCTACAGGAGTTTTTGTCAATTCAGATTTTCTTCACTAACTTTGAATCCATATAAGCTCAAGTATATAAAATCGATGTCTCCATCTAGGGACAAAACAATTGATTGTGCTCATCTTACAGAGTAAATCAAATTATAGGAGGAATATTTACCTACTTGAGAGAATAAAACTATTAAACATCTTAGAAGCACAATTTGCCTACAAAGAATGTAATTTCAGCTAAAGAAGCCGAGATGATGTGCAGGCTAGTGTTTGATATGCTAATTATGTAGTCATCTAATATGAATTTATTATTAATGTCAGCTAACATTTACTGAGCCTTTATTATGGGCTAGTCAATGTGCTAAGCACTGACATTAGCTCTAGCCCTATGACGGATGCTATCATTACCCCCTTCATAGTGAAGGCTCGAGACCAGAGGTATCTGTTCTATTTCTTGAACTTACTGTACCAAATTTTTAGACTTTGTAGAGATGTTACTGGTCGGCCATACAGTCAAATCCGTGTAATAACAAAGGACACATAATAAAATTCAACAGCACAAGGGTCCTTTGTTGAGGGAATAAAGTGACCACAGGAGCAATCTTTGGATGTATGACCTGACTGAGTTTCAGTCAGGTCATTTCTTGCATCACTGACATATAACTACCTCTGTTGTAGAGATAAACGGTTCTGAGCCACGAACAGGAACACCAGAGTCTGGTTTTGCTGAGACCCTGCTGTAGGCTAGAGTTGCAGCGTTACTGCTTACTTTTCTTGACTAGTTTTTAAGCTCAGAATGTAGGAAAGCCCCTTCTCCAGTAAGAAAATTCATCTTTTTTAAGTTCAAACTCTGGGTGGCAAGCTTTCCAGAGGCCCGGTCCGGCCCTCGCCACTGCCTCTCCCCCTACCCTAGGAAGCCACCTGCTAAGGGAAGCGTTTTCCCCTTGTGTTGCATACTCCTAAGAGTGAATTAGGACTTGAGTTTTGATCAGACAAACCAGGTTGGAGCCCCTGACTTGCCACATATTGTATGATCTCTGAGCTCTGAGCTCTAGTTATCTTAACCATTAAAACAGAGGCAATAAGAATATCTAATCCATTGGGTCGTTGTGTTGATTGTATGAACAAATATATGTAAAGCCCATAGTGTGGAACCTGGTACCCGGTGAACATCAGTGAATGGCCTCTTATCACTATTTTTACCGCTAATAATAATCCCTTCTGAATTAAAAACACGTGCTGCGGCAACTACTTTCCTACATACAGGTTGTGTGGAAATAGCCCTGATAGAATCAACTTCGCCTTGACATTCATGCTAAAAGACTAAAAAGTAAGAAGATCCTTCTAAAAGCGCTGCATTGATGGGTGGTAGATCAATGTGTTCGGTCTTTTCTAGAGACAGGCTGGTAGAAAATGGATCCTAGTAACTTAAGGAGCAATAAACATTGCATCTCACCCCAGGTAAAGAGACATGACCACCACATTTTTTTTTTAATTTGAAAACAACCCTAGGGAGTCTTCCAGCCCTCTTCCTTCTCTATTCAAGAACTAAGTAGCTGGACAGTTCAGCTGTCAATAAATTGTACCGACTCCACTGTTGGTTTTATAACTTGTTTGTTCAAATGTTGTTTGTTCCGATACTATAGTAAACTGCTTTTTTAAGTTTTGACAAATTTTTTTAAATAACAGTCATAATCCCAGAGGTGCAATTGTTGGCTCTAGTTTATAGTTTCTTTTTTTTTTTTTTTTTTTGAGTTGGAATCTCACTCCATTGCCTAGGCTGGAGTGCAGTGGCACGCTCCCACCCACCACAGCCTCTACCTGCTGGACTCTGCGATCCTTCCACCTCAGCCTTCCACGTAACCAGAACTACAGACGCGCGCTACCACGCCCGGCTAATTTTTTATTTATTGTAGAGACAAGGTCTCGCCAAGTTGCCCGGGCGGGTCTCGAACCCGCGGGCTCAAGCAATCCACTCACCTCGGCCTTCCCAAAGTGCTGGGATTACAGGCTGAGCCACCGAGCCTGGCCAGTTTCTAGTTTCTAGTGAGACGGTGCTCACTGTCTCTAGTTTCTCAGTGGCTGTCCTCCCTCAAGCCCCTCCAGTCAGGCTCGCACCACTACCTTCCCCCAAAGGGCTACTCGTCAAGATCACCCATATCTTCCACATTGCTCCGTCTGAGGGCCAGTTCTCTGCCTTGTTCTTGAATACCCTCTTCCTGGCATTTGACTCAGTTTCCCTCTCCTGCCTCCTGAAAGCACTTTCTTCACTCCACTCCAGGACTTCACTCTTCTCCCAATTCACTGGTCCTCTCTCAGCTTCCTCTGTGGCTTCTCCTTTTCTCCGGGCTCCCAGTGTTGGAGAGCCCAGCTCTCAGGCCTCAGGCCCTTTTCTTCTCTCAGGCTCCTCATCCAGATCCAGGGCTAAAGACCGTGTCTCTGCTTACCCCCAAAGTCAGACTCCCCACCCCGACCTCTGCTCCAAACTCCAGATTCGCCTTGTAACTCTCTACAGAACATCATGACTTGGCTTAGCAATGGACATCTCAAACTTAGCATCTAATACCGATGTCCTCATCTTTCCCAACTCAGTGCTTCCAGGAGCTCGGGCCAAAGCCTTGGAGTCCTTGACCCAACTTTATCTCTCCCATTCAACTTGTTCAAAAAAAAATCATCATTTGATCCAAATAAGGTGACTCATGCCTGTAATCCCAGCACATTGGGAGGCTGAGACAAGAAGATTGCTTGAGCCCAGGAATTCAAGACCAGCCTAGACAACAGAGTGAGACCTCACCTCTATTTAAAAAATAAAAATAAAAAAATTAACAGGGCATAGTGACACATGCTTGTAGTCCCAGCTACTTGGGAGGCTGAGGTGGAAAGATCACCTGAGTCCAGGAGGTCATGGCTGCACTGAGCTGTGATCGTGCTACTGCACTGCAGCCTGGGCAACAGAGTTGAGACTCCAACTAAAAAAAAAAATTGTTTTTCAAGAAATCCTACCATTTCTCCCCTCAACCACTATTACTCTGGTCCAAGCCACTACCATCTCTCCTATGTCAGTTATCTTACCCACCTTCTTCTAATAGAGTCCCATCATCCAGCAAAAATAGAGTGCAGCCACCTATGAACTCTTATATGATCTAACTTCAAGTTGAATCCTGAGGAGCCATAGAAAAAAAAGTTTTCATAAAACAACGTTCACATGAATAAGGGGAGAAGACAGCTAAGTTAATTTTAACAATACATTGTATTTAATCCGACACATCTAAAACGTTACCATTTTGACACGTAATCAAGATAAAAGTCATCCACACGATCTTCTACATTTTTTCCTACGAAGTCTTCAGAACATAAAGCCAGTGTAGACTTTACCCTTAATGACATGTTTCGGTACGAACTAGCCACAAACCAAGAGCTCAGTGGCCACAAGGGGCTAGTGACTTCCTAGCTGGACAGTACAGCCATAGAGTATCCTGAACACAGCTTTTTGATGATCCTTTGAAAACACAGGTAACAATGTCATTCCTCTACTTAAAACCCCGCAGTGACTCCCCACGTCCCTCAGAGTAAAAGCCAAATTCCCTACAAGGGCCAACAGGGATCTCTGTGACCTCCACTCCCCTCACCTCCTTGACTTCACTTCTCTCTTTGCCCCAACCCAGCCTTGCCAGGGCTCCTCCCTGGTCCCCGTCTGTACCCCTGCGCCTCTGCCTGTGGATCCCTTTGCCAGGAACACTCTTCCAGACAGCTCCATGACTCACTCCTTCACCCCCTACTCTTCACTCGAATGTTACCTTCTCAGGGAGGCCTATCCAGACCTCCCTTTTTAAAACTGAAAATCGGCCGGGCATGGTGGCTCAACCTGTAATCCCAGCACTTTGGGAGGCCGGGGCGAGAGGATTGCCTGAGCCCAGGGGTTCGAGACCTGCCTGGGCAAATTGGTGAGACCTCGTCTCTACAATAAATCAAAAAATTAGCCGGGTGTGGTGGCGCACGCCTGTAGTTCCAGCTCCTTGGAAGACTGAGCCGGAAGGATCGCCTGAGCCCAGCAGGTCGAGGCTGCTGTGGCCATAAACATGCCACTATGTTGCAGCCTGGGCAACAGAGTGCGATTCCAACTCAAAAATAAAAATAAAACTGAAAACTATCTCTGCCACACACACACAACCTTGGTAACCATAAAATCACCTCTCTCTGTCCACTGAATGTAAGTTCCATGACAAAGTCAGGGTTTTTGTCTTCTGTGTTCACTGATTTGTTCTCAGGGCCTAGAACAGAATCTGGCCTGCACACAATAAATATTGGTGGAATTAAATTATATCTTTATTCACTTAGTACAGCATGAAAATTGTTCCTCCACCGTTAAATATTCATCTTCATCATCATTTAAATGAAAATATGTTATGTTATCCATGGAGGGGGTGCCTTTTTAAAATATTTATTATTATTATTATTATTATTGTTAGAGTTCGGATCTCACTCTGCCTCCCAGGCTGGAGTGCAGTGGCACAATCATGGCTCACCTCAGCCTCAAACCCCTGGGCTCAGGCAATCCTTCCACCTCAGCCTCCCAAGTAGTTGGTACTACATGCCAGTGCCAAAAACACCTGGCTATTTTTTTTTAATTTTTGGTAAAGATGAGATTTTGCTATGTTGTCTAGGCTGGTCTTGAACTCCTGGGCTCTAGCAATCCTCCAGCCTCGGGGTGCATTGTTATTGAACCAGCCTAATTGTGAACACTGAGCTATTTCCGGATTTTTGCAATTAACTAGCCATCATTGGGATGGAGTTAGGTGTTTGTTGGCAAGTCTGATTATATCTGGATCAAAGAAAAGGTAAATTGGGGGGTCTTTTGATGCATGCTAATACACTGTTTTTTCAGTCTTAGATCTCCCTTTATAAGCAACGCTTGAAGAACACTGTAGTTCAATAGAATTTCTTGTACCTGTGGGAATGTCTCCTTTGAATAAACTCCTAGAAATGAAGTAATTGGTTCAGAAGCTACTCATTTTTGTCATCACTCTGGTCCATGGAGACTACGCTTGACTTTTTATCAGCTGTCTTTAGGTAGGCTGGAGAGCTGCACACCTTCATCGCCTGCACAGTCTTTACATATATACTCACTCTCAATCCCACCCAAGTTTACTAAATTAGAATCTCTTTCATCAGGACCCAGGCATCCGTGCCTTTTGAGCTGCATGGGTAATTTTGATGAGCATCTGGGATTTAGAACCACTAACTGAGGACCAAGTGGCTCTGGCTTGGAGAGGCAGCATCCCCCAGGTGGGCTCCAGGCTCCGATTCGATTTCCCCTGCCCCTTGCTGTGTTGCCAAGCACATCCGAATGAGAAAGTGTCCACCATGCCAAAGAACAGGCTTTAAGTCAGTGAAGCCAAGTGGAGCCATGCCCGGCTGGTACCTGGCACAGGCCTCTTTGTATGGGCCACAGGCCTCTTAGGGATGCTCTCTGTGTGTGCACATGTGTGTGTGCATGCATGCACAGATGCATGTGAGCGTACACACATCTATATATATGCATACCCTCTCAACCATCCCAAGCCGGGGTAGCTGGCTCTACCCTGAGCTCCTATAGAACCTTGAATGTATGTTTCTGACGTGGCAATTTTTAAAGGCACCGAAATCACCTATCCACTTGCCCAGATTGTTCCCTGGACTGGAAGCACCTGGCATCCAAGACCTGGGCTCTTCTCCTTTCTGTCTCTGCAGTTCTTAGCACAGGGCCTAGCATGTAGGGATTCAATACATGACTTTTAAAACTGAAACTCTTAGATCTTAGCTAGCAGCTTCCCAATGCTGAGGCAGAGCAGACTCCCAGATGGGCCCTTCTCGAGGAAAGAGGTCTCAGCTTTCATCACTTGGTATAAAATCAGGTAGAAAAACAAACAATTCTTTGCAGAACTGTTTAGCACAAGGACAGGAAAGTGTGTTTGTTTCCTCTGCTGCTTAACATGGTGAGACTGTTTTAGTTCTCCAGGACAATAGTCAAAGGCTGCTTTCGAGCCAGGTTGCTCCTTATACCTGGGAAGGTGAAATGATGACCTCATGGTGGCTTCCACCACCAGCCAGACTCTGCAGCTTGTGGCAAAACAACATGCCACCCAACAACTGTGACGGGAAGGCACCGAGAGGGGACCGAGACGCCTACGTTACACCATATATAGATGTTGCTCTTCTACTTACAGAAGAGTCTTTAGACAGACCTCTGCTACTCCACTTTCTGAGGTGGTCCTTCTGGAATGCATAACAGATGACATTCATTCAGAGGCTGAGACTAACTCGGCCAACCGCACAGAGCCCCTCCTCCCATCCTCATCACCATGGTAGAGGAACACCAGCGCCCACTCCACGGCACACCCCAAGCGCCGATCCCAATCACATCCAGTCAGGACGGTCCATCCCGGGGAGGCAGGGACGTTGACTCTGGAGCATCTGCTTCTCTGAAAGTTAAAGAGACATGCGTTGGCCTAGAATGTTGGGGTAAGGTCACCAGACATGGGAGGACTGACCAAAGCCCTAGATTTCTGCGATTAAAAACGCCAGCTGCCAACACCTCTGTGGACAAGCTGCTTAACTCCTCTTTGCCTCAGTTTCCTCATGTGCTGAGTAGCTTGCAGGGCTGCTGTGAGGATTAGTTAACACTTGTAAAGAACCTGGAATGGTGCCCGGCATTGAGTGAGCACTACACAGGGAGAGCTATTATTATTTTCTCCCATACTTTGTAAATCTTTATTCTCATCATTATCGGTTTTCCATCTACATGTATGTCTATTTATCTAGACCATCCATCAGGCATTTCAACATGGATGACTAAAGGAGGGTTGGATGGATGGGTTGATAGATAAATGGATAAATGGAGAGATAGATGATAGATAGACGAAAGACGGATAGATGATAAATAGATGAATGAATGGATAGATAGGTGAATTGATAGATAATACACAGTACATAAACAGACATACAGTACACTGGTGATATTAAAATTTCCTGAGATAGCCGGGCCCAGTGGCTCAACCTGTCATCCCGCGCCTTGGAAGGCCGAGGTGAGTGGATCGCCTGAGCCCGCGGGTTCGAGACCCGCCTGGGCAACTTGGCAAGACCTCATCTCTGCAATCGATCAAAAAATCAGCCGGGCGTGGGAGCGCGCGCCTGTAATTCCGGCTCCTCGGAAGGCGGAGGCGGAAGGATCACCGGAGCCCAGCGGGTCGAGGCTGCGGTGGCCGGGAGTGGCCACGGCACTCCAGTCTGGGCGACGGAGTGAGACTCCGACTCAAAAAAAAAAAAAAAATTCCTGGGACGAGGGGAAAAATGACGGGGGAAAGTCTAGGAAGTCTCTGTAGGGGGCAGTGATGGAAGAAGCTTGGACAGCACTGCTGGGGCCCTGGCACAGCGCCAGCAGAAACTACAGAACCCATGAATGAACTCTCTTCCGTTTCAAACGAGTCCTAAAAATTCCCATTTTCCCCTCAGTTTGCACTGAGATGTTTCGATCTCTGCACTGTCACTTCAGAAAGGAAGAACTGAAGGGTGACTCCCTGAGAAGCAATTTATCAGCGACGGGTGTCTGGGAGCTGCAGGGGACTGAAGCCCACATCCGCTATCTGGCCTCCACCCCTCCGAGCCCAGCACTGCAAGGCCCCCTGGTACCTGTTCTGAGGAAAATTCCTGCCACACAAAAGGGAGTCAGCAGGGCCCGCACCTCCCTTTCGGCCCCCAGCAGTCCCCTAGGAACTCAGGCCCAGCCCCACTTCAGCAATTCCCCAAGTCCAACTCCCCAGGGCCCACCCCACTGGGAATTGCTAATCAGATCAGAAAACTTAAAGCACAAATGCAGATGATTGATCCGGGTTGAATGACGGCATGCCAGTCTGAATAGATGATGACACCTGCCTGTAGAGTTAAAAATGGCGGGATTTCAAGTATCTGCTTCAAGTCACCATTGGGGTTTTACGCAGCTTTTGGTTGTTGCTTGTATACTGTTTTGCTGTTTGGGGGTCTTTTTTTTTATAAAAGAGATGCCAGCCGGGCTCGGTGGCTCATGCTTTGGGAGGCTGAGGTGAGTGGATTGCCTGAGCCCGTGGGTTCAAGACCCACCTGGGCAAATTGGTGAGACCTCATCTCTACAACAAATCAAAAAAAAATTAGCCGGGCATAGTAGCGCGCGCCTGTAGTTCCAGCTACTTGGAAGGTTGAGGTGGAAGGATCGCAGGAGCCTGGCAGGTCGAGGCTGCGGTGACCAGGAGCGGCCACTGCACTCCAGTCTGGGTGACAGAGTGAGACTCCAACTCAGAAAATAAAAAGAAAAAAAGAAAAAAAAAAAAGAGATGCCTTTCTCAACACTTTAAATCACACCATGCAGCTAACTAACTGTATATATAGGGCCATGGTACTACCTTTTGGTTAGAAAACTGCTCAAGTTGGCCAGGCGTGGTGGCTCAAGCCTGTAATCCCAGCACTTTGGGAGGCCAAGGTGAGGGAATTGCCGGAGCCCGTGGGTTCGAGACCAGCCCAGGCAATTGGCGAGACCTCATCTCTACAATAAATCAAAAAATTAGCTCAGCGTAGTAGCACTCACCTATAGTTCCAGCTACTCGGAAGGCTGAGGTGGAAGGATTGCTGGAGCCCAGCAGGTCAAGGCTGCGGTGGCCAGAAGCAGCCACAGCACTCCAGCCTGGGTGACGGAGTGAGATTCCAACTCAAAAAAAAAATCAGCTCAAGTCAAAGAACACCCCAAAACAGAATCCGGCATAGAGTACTCGCTCAACAGTTGTCTGTTGCTTATACATTAAGCACATTTTTTTAAGCCTAGGCTATCTGAGGCTCTTACCTTAAGTTTGCAACTGGGGAGAAAACCTGTGAGGACTCCATGCCATGTGACCTCAGTCACTCAGTGGGCATGCTCAGACCCCCACTGTGCTTCCAAGAGGCATCACTGCCATACCCCTGTCCAGGCCTCTGCTAAATGCTGAGGAAAGTCCCTGCCTGGGGCCCACATGTAGACAGTGTTGTCCACCTCATCCTGTCTGTAAGCCGCATCCCCTGTCTGACAAGACGCCCTGAAACTTGAGTCAATAAGGCTGAGGAGAACAGGCAGGCCAGGAGGCCCCGGGCACAGGAAGATTTTTTTCAGCTGAATCGAGGGAACAGGCAGTAAGATGTATAGGTGCGATTCCAGAGAGCAAGAGTCTTTATTTACACTTTCTCTTCTTTTGTGTCTCTAATGAGCTCCCACTAATAGCACACATGAATTGAAAAGGCCTTAACTGTGGCTTTCTATGCCTTGTCATTCTTATGAGCCAATTACAAGGAACTGCACGTTGCTGATGGCAGCAAACCCCGGGTTCATTACGCTGAACAGGTGTCTCACCAATAATAATAATCATTATAATCTCCGACAGACAAGAAAGAAGGGAGAGATTGAAAGACAACGGGAGGACAACTCTGTGACCTGCTAGTAACAGCTGGTGACTGTACGGTCCTGTCATTGGAAATGCTCCACCCTCCCCCTGTGCAAATGGCTCTTCTCACTCATTCAACCTTCCGCTTTCTATGTTCCAGATATGGTGCTAGCTAAAAAAGATTGCGCTTCCATGTCCTGAAAGGGCATGGCGGGAAGGGAACCACCCCCATCCATCCTCCTTCCCATGAGCCAGACACCTAGCTAGATGTTTTCCATGCATTCTTTCATGTGATCCTCACCACAATATTGTGAGGTGGGATTATCGCCCCCATTTTACAGACAAGAAACCGAGGCTGTCAGTTTGATGCAGTGATTCTCAAACTTTAGGGTACATCACAATCACCTAGAGAACTTATGACACGGATTGGGGCCCGCCCCCAGAGTTTCTGATTCAGTAGTTCTGGAGTCTGGGACCGGGAATTTGCATTTTTGGTAAGTTCCCAGATGAGACTGTTGTTGCTTGTCCTGATTCACCTTTTGAGGACCACTGGAACTGTGGAATACACATGAGTTGAGGCTTGACATGAACTCAGATTCAAATATAAACCCTACTTATTACTTTCAGCATGATAGCTGGCAGGTCACTACGTCAGACTGAGCCTTGACTGTAAAATGGAGATAATGGCATCTTCTTTGCATTGCTGCTCAGAGGAGTTGTCATCATATGTGGGAAGGGCCAAACTGAGACCCAGGTAGCAAACACCCAGTAGGGTATCACTGCTGTTAAGGAGGCCAAACATCTTGCCGCCACTGTGCTGTGAGTCCAGTATGATGGCCACACTGGGACCTAAGTGTTTCTCCAAAATTTGGCTCTTTCCCTCCCAAGACTTTCTAATCTGATTCAGCCTCTGATGGCAAAGTAAAAAAGGATCTAGTGTCCTACCTTTCTCGAAACATCAAGCTTGCCAAAGGCCCTGGCCATTAGAAAAGGACTAACTAGCTAAGGCCAGTTAGTATCGAAAGCACAGACTCTGGTCCTTGTCCTCCTCTGCCACTAACTAGCTGTGTTGCCTTGACCCAGCCAACGCCCCTCCTAGTCTCAGTTTTCTCATCTGAACTGAGTGATTTTCTCTCTACTCTGATGGTTCCATGTCCCACTAAAGAGAACTATAATAAAAATGGGGAGGAGCTGGGCTCGGTGGCTCAGCTTGTAATCCCGTGCCTTTGGGAGGCTGAGGTGAGTGGATTGCCTGAGCCCGCGGGTTCGAGACCCACCTGGGCAGCGAGATAGTGTGCGTCTGTAATTCCGGCTACTCAGAAGTTTGAGCGGAAGGATCGCCGGAGCCCAGGAGGTCGAGGCTGCGGTGGCCGGGAGCGGCCACTGCACTCCAGTCTGAGCGACAGAGTGAGACTCCAACTCAAAAAAAAAAAAATGGGGAGGATGGGGCAGAAGAGAGACAGGAAGAATTTGCTTAAATAAAAAAAAATAGCAGTAAGGGGGAAAAGTAGGTATGACCATGGGACTGTGGGAAGGAAGGCAGTCTGGATGGTTTGGGAGGAAGGTTGTTCCTTGACATCCCTCTCTTTGGGAAAGTCTTCAATGTCTTTGAAGAAGTTGAAACAAGGCACAAAAGGAAATCTGAATAAATAGGAAAAAAAATTAATATCTAGGGTGATCATATAACTTGTTGTCCAAGCCAGAACTCTTTTGAGAGTGATAAGAGACATTAATAACTTCAGAACAGGCATAAGCAGGCACTGTCCTGGGTACATAAGGATAAATGCCACCTGACCCATGGGTGGCATGCATCTGCATATTGACATACAAAATGGAGTCATGCATCTGATGACTCCTGCCATTAGGGAGAATTAGCAAAGGCAACAATAGCTTCTTTCAAGCTAGAGCATTTATTTTTTAAAATGAAAAATTTAAGCAAATATGGAAATAGCCAAAGGTACCTTGCCGCTATTCGTTTTTTTTTTACTTGTAATTACTATTTTAGCTTAATAATTGATAGTATTATCTTTTGGCTTTGACAAAGAACTTCATCAATCCTTGAGAAAAAAGGATATTTTTCCTTCACTAATGTTATGAATATTTTAAATAGGGCAAGTAGAAAAAAATCTTTCATGCTTCAATAAAAAAGACTGCCCAACTAACCAGACTCCCTTTCATATTATGGTTATCATTAAAAATTAATCTATTAATTTCATCTTTTCAAATAATATTAGAGAAGTACTACCTTTCTTCAGGAAAAATATATCTATATTTGTAAAACTGAGACTGAACTAGAGGAAAAATGCTAAATCAAAAGGGGTAGAATATAAATGTCCAACAATAAGAAATGACTAAGTAAATTCAAATACATTCATATAAGGGAAAATTTTACAGCCATTAAAATTTTAGAATCTTTTAGAATTATACTGACAACACAAAGATGTTTATGAAATATTGTGTTTAAAAAACAAGGTATATATCAAAAATGTTTACATCTATGAGTTCATAATGATACTAAAAACAAAAAAAGAGTGAAAAAACTCCATTGTTCACTTTCAAGGGATGATAAGAAACCAACTCATTATTTTGAACACTGGTACCTAAAAGAAAAAAAATCAAGCATTTATCCTGCCCTTCCTTTGAAAATTATGCCTTTGAGTAATCAAATAGTTGGGAGGGGAAACTTATGTTCACAAAAGTACTTTAGCTGACTTTTTTTAATGATAAGATTAGAGTATATCCATTTTACACCCCCTAATGAATGAATAGATTGATTTAAATAACATAAAAAGAAAGACATTAGGTGCTTCCTGGGGCATGTACGTAAGACCACTGACTAAGTAGATGTGAATAACAAAAATAGAACCTGAATGTAATCAAGATTTCAGATCTAACTAGTAGCACACAGGAACTACACAGGACAGAGGAACATTATAAACGATACCACAGGGAAGCAATCAGCAAGATCCAGACTGAGAAACTCTGTAGAAGGAATGACTAGTTTCTCCAACAAATAAACTGACAGTAAAAAAAAATAGAGAAGGAGCCTACAGATTTAAAAGATTTAAGAGACACATCAACCAAAAAAATAAAACAATCACAACTATAACTTGATCTGGATTCAAAGAAACTGAAGAAAAAATAATAATGCAAGACAATCGCAGACATTTTAAGCATGATTGGATATTTAAGTCTATTAAGGCTGGGCACAGTGGCTCATGCCTGTAATTTCAGCACTTCGGAAGGCTGAGGTGGGAGGATTACTTGAACCCAGCCTAGGCAACATAGCGAGACCTCATCTCTACAAAAAAAAAAAATTGAAAAATTAGCCTGGCGTGGTGGCACACACCTGTAGTCCCAGCTACTCAGTAGACTGAGGTGGAAGGATCACCTGGGCCTAGGAAACCAAGGCTGCAGTGAGCCATAATCAGGCCACTTCTCTCCAGCCTGGGCAACAGAGTGAGACCCTGACTCAAAAAAAAAAAAAAAAAAAAAAGGATATTAAGACTTTACTGTTAATTGATATAAGGTGGGAGAAGGGTCTTGTCATTTTTTAAGGCTCTTTATCTCTTATAGATACATACTGAGATATTTACTGATAAAATAATATAGAATAACTAGGATTTACTTTAAAATAATCTAGGTTAGAGATAAATTTGGGTACAGAGAAAACAAGAGGGGCCACAGAGATTAAACATGGTATCTAGTACATTTTAATATATGTTTGAAATTTTTCATGATAAAAAGGTTTACAAAAGCGAGGGAGGGAGAAGGGCTACCTCGTGCAATCTCATGACGGAAGAGAGTGGGCAGACGCCCACATACATGGGAGTGAGTGCAGGAAAGCAATCAAAGGCAACACATTAAAGCCTCTAGAAGCTACTCCTGGGTGGTAGGATGATGGATAGTTTTCTCCTTTTTTACATCTTTCTTCATTGTTTACACATTTTAATGAACGCATGTTACTTTCATCATCGGGAAAAACAAGCTACTTTCCTTTTCTTTGTTTTTTAAAAAAAGTCTTTGAATAAATAAAAGGTCTGCTGCCTTCCAGGCCTCTTGTGGGCAGCAATTCGAGAGTTACGCTGATGGATAAAAAGCTTACTGCTCTGCTAATCCTTCTTGTTGTTGGAGTTTGGGGCTATTAAGGCACATTACCCTATGAAGTAATATAACATCCAAGATCATGTCAAACAAACGTTCGAATGGTGAAAATGGCACGTTTCAAAGGCGTGCCAGAAAGAGTATAATTGGACCCATTAAATAGGAAGCATGTGAATTCCAAAGGTTACTGAATAAATAATGTGATTCAACCAAGTGAAATTAGAGCGTGAACAGACTGAAATTAGAGTGCATCTCCCTTCTGAAAATTCCATCCCGTTCTTTAGAGACTGAGCTGGTAGGGGCCTCCCCTCCAGCCAGCTGCTCCTACTCAACTTCTGGAGAGTCACCCAGGAGTCGGGTTCTGGCTTTGGCCAATGCACACGTTGGACCAAGAAGCTTTATCAGGGCTTAGTTCACATACACTTATTTAGCACATAGCGGGCAGAAAGTCCTGTGTCTGGCACTGTGCTGCAGGGTTGGGCAGACTAAGAGGATGGGGGTATTAAGCTAATGACTTTTTAAACACAGGTCTTGCTTGAGAAGATTGCGATCCAGTTAGGGTTGATCTCTCTCTCTCTCTCTCTCTCACTCTCTCTCTCTCTCACACACACACACACATACACACACACACAACTGACACGAAATCACCACCTGCAGAATTGCAGGAGTTCCCTGCTCTTGTGTGTCCCCTAAGTATGACTGTTTTTGAAAATAGGGTCTCAAAGGAGGTGATTAAGGTTAAGAGAGGTAGTAAGGGCAGAGCTCCAATCCAATAGAACGCGTGTCTTGATAAGAGGAGAAGCGCCACCGGCAGGGCACACACAGAGAAAAGGCCACGTGAGAACACGGTGAGAAGGCAGCCGTCAGCACGAGAGGAAGAGCGGTCTCGCCGGGAACCAGCCCTGCCTGCCGCTCCATCTTGGACTTGCAGCCTCTGTCACTGCGAGAGAATAAATGTCTGAGGTGTTCCCTTACGGCAGGCTGAGCTGACCTAGACATCCACCGTTCACGTTTCTCCACATCACAGGAAGGACTTCACGCTCTTCACCACCATGCATCTTCTTTATCCTCCAGGAATGGCCGCTCCATCTAGGAGCCAGCAGGAACCATGGAAACACCTTTGCTTATCCTCAGCCACTGCTTGGGATCCCCTTTCAGATATGCTGCAGTCGGGAATGCCCAAACCAGGAGCACAGAAAAAGACCCCTCCTCTGGGTCAGTACGGCCTGGGGGGCGGACATCAGGGTGACGAGACAACGCCTTTATGGTCATTGGAAAATGGCAACCGTGCCTCTGCACAGACTCGGTCCCATGCCAAGGCACACAGGCGGGCAAGCCGAGCCCTGCCATGCCTCTCCTGGTCTGATGTCCTTGTGTATAAGCAGAAGCAGAGCTCGACCAAACCACTGGCCTACATATCACCCCAGTCCAGGGCTGCGCAGATAATGGAAGACGGCCACAGAAGCAGGCACGAGGATGGTTCCTGTGCTCCCCAAAGCTCGTCCCCATTCCTCCACCACCAGCTCCAGCTCTGGTCCCACCAACGGATACAGACCCTGTTCCATACTGATCCTCCTCTCCAGACTCAACTTCCAGCCCAGCCTAAGCCTGAGGATTCCTCTGACTCACAGACAGTGCCTATTTCAGCACATGCACCCCGCCTTTGTCATTCCTTTCCAGGCTGAAGGGAATCCTCCCAGGAGGCTGGTGGGGTGATTCGGGAAGGTAAGTGGACCCCAATCTCTGGGGGGCCCGCAGCTCCAAGGCCTCTTTGCCCCAGAAGGACGATGAAAACGCTTTCAGGAAGGGCCACCTAGTGGTAACTTCCATTTGAAAGGATGTTCCAGGTAAGCCCAGTTTGAGGAATCTAGCCCGATACTGAATTTTTTTTTTTTTTTTTTGAGTTGGAGTCTCACTCCGCCCAGACTGGAGTACAGTGACATGCTCTCGGCCACTGCAGCCTCGACCCGCTGGGCTCCGGCGATCCTTTCGCCTCAGCCTTCCGAGTAGCTGGAACCACAGGCACACGCTACCATGCCCGGCTAATTTTTGATTTATTGTAGAGATGAGATCTCGCCAACTTGCCCAGGTGGGTCTGGAACCCGTGGCCTCAGGCAATCCACTCACCTCGGCCTCCCAAAGCGCGGGATTACAGGCTGAGCCACCGAGCCCGGCCTGAATCTTTAAAAGAGCAAAATTGCACCGACTTTGTCATGGGAAAAACGTGAATTCAGAGAAGAGCATGAAGGATTAACTCCCTCGTGGTCGCTCCTGACACTGTTCACGGGCAGCTCCTAGCTGATCTCTACTCCAACCCCACAGCGAAGGATCAAGCATGAGTTGACGATGACGTCTCCCTCTTGGATGTGACCCTGGGCTGCTCGTATCAACAGGCAACAGGCTCCACCAGCAGCGTGGCGTGATCTGAAAGACCGGTTGATTAAAACCTCCTCGCTAGAAATATCTCCCTCGTCTCCCGGTCATGGGCCACCATTATGGCTTTGTTTCTTTGGCCTAATTCTTGGCCTTTTGAAAATGCAACTCTTTGGGGAGCAATGACATTAGGAGTTCTTGCTATCACCCAGTGTAGGGTAATGAATACAAGGCCAGGCTCTAGAGCTGGGTCTGGGAGTCCAATCCTGACTCTGCCATGTACTGACTGTGTGACGTTGGGAAGGTTATTTACCCTCTCCTTGAGTCCATTTCTTCGGCTGAAAAATGAGGACAGTCATTTCCTCCCAGACTCGCTAGAAGTGCTAGATCAGGTGACATGTAAGTCACCTAGCATAATAATCAATATGTAATAAGCAATCAATAAACGTTAGTCGTTTATGCCCAAGTATTGATGAGTCTATCTGTTCTGTTCTTAGAGGATGATAGAAATTTAGACATGGTTGGCTTTAAGGTAAGTGATTCCTGCCTCTCCCAGTTGCCATCTGTCTTTTTACAAATGTCACCCAGTCCCCGGCCGCAGTCGCCCTGCCTCACACCAAGGTCAGCTGCCTCACAGCCAAGGCACCATTCTCCTCTTGTTCTTGGAATGCCTGGGTCCCACACAGAAGGCAAAGCAGCTTCGCCTGGCCGAAAGTTTAGCCAAGGGCCTGCCCTTGGCTTTCACTGGCAACTGCTATGTAAGTTGTTGACGTCCACGGTACTTCACTGCAAGCAAGGTAAATGTAGCTGAAATCTAGTCCTTCTCCAGTGGCTGTAAATTTGATTTAATCAAAAAAGCATGGGTTAGGGATTTAATAGAAGCCCGTCTCCAGCTTGGAAAGAAGAAGAGTAAAAAGAGAGCGGTTATTGACATTTTTACTGCCAAGCAGGAGATGCATGTCTGGCCCAAGTGAGTGAACCAGGGAATCTATCAGCATCGGAAAATGGATGAGGCACCGATCAATCTCTCTCCCGCTAAAGCGAACCTGGGTCGCATACCTCAACAAGCTGTTTGCCAGGCCAGTACCAGCCCTGCTCCCAGACGTACGGAGCCAGTGAGGACACAGCTGGGCTGGAATTTTGTTGGAAACCCACGAAAAGCATCTATTCTGCCCCTCTATGAGATGATCAGCCTCCGAGACTCAAAGCTGAATCTCCCCTCCATGTAGGCGAATGTTCCTCTGCAAGCCATCTGAAGAGCACAGAAACCCTCCTCCCCCACTCCAAAATACTCCTCCCACCATTAGACAGCCATAACTTTGAGTTATCTTCAGGCGGGCTACTTTCCTAATTTGCTCTTTAAAATCATAAATGTTTCTGGAAGTCATAATGAAATGAAACGTCATCAGATACTAGGGGCAGAGGGTGAATTGGTTTGTCCAATTTCTTACTCTGTGGCATGAGTCAAAAACTTGTTTGGGGGCAGAGATCTGGTACTAAGTGGGGTGACAGAGATGATCACAGACCAGCAAAGTCCCTGGGTCCCACTCCAGCTAGGAGGAGCCAGCTAGGGACTCCACCCCCTGGCTTCCCTTGCATTGGGTGGAATTATACACCTAGCAATGGAATGAAAGTGGTAGTGACATATGCCACTTCCAAACTGACCTGGTGAAATAGTGGATGCATGGTTCTCCACACTCTTTCTGCATCTGCCAGCTGGGTGACTCCGGGTGCACCTTGTTGTAGCACAAAATGGCAATGCCATAGGATGGAAGCAGCTTGGACCCCTGAGTCCCCCTTGGAAGAGAGCTGCCTGCTGTGGGAAGGACTGTGATGGTGAGATTTGAGGATAGTTTGTACCCGTTGGCATCCCTCAGCTCAAAGGAGAGGCACTGGTAGTGACAGGCCGCACTGTCGCAGGCTTGGCTCACTGGTGCTGTCATAGACATGGCGGTGGGGAAAAGTAGGAACACGAATGAGAGTGATGGGTACTTGGTAGGGAAGGAGGGAGAGGGAAAATACACAGCAAGTTACTCATGCTACAGTCCAGCATTCCCGACTACAGCCCCTGGGTGAAGTCACGTGAAGTCGCATGTCAAGCAGAAGAAACAGGAATCCATTGCTCCAAATAGGAGTTATTTTGTCAGAAAAAGATTTTTCTTTTGGTTTTGATTCGGCTTCCACTAGTCCTGAAAAACTATTCCAAACAAGACGTAGCTTATCCCTAAGCCTCCTTGCACACTTGGACATACAACTCCAAGAAAAAGCTATCCTAAATTCACACACATACTAATAAACTCGTTTCTGCAGTTTTTGAACCTTCTACCTTGGCTTTGGATCCGGTTGTCAAGTGAGATCATTGATGGTCTATATCTTATCCTTGAGGGTTCTACCCCTAGTGTCATGATATTATAATTTATATATGCCTGGCTTGATTCCAGGAACTTGTCAGTAAATGGCTGTTGGATAAATAAATGAAATCCTATTCAAAATCATCCATCTTCTCAGTTAATCGGCCAATCTATTTTCTTTTTTTTTGAATTGGAGTCTCACTCTGTCGCCCAGACTGGAGTGCAGTGGCCGCTCCTGGCCACCGCAGCCTCACCTGCTGGGCTCCAGCGATCCTTCCACCTCAGCCTTCCAAGTAGCCGGAATTACAGGCATGCGCTACCACGCACAGCTGATTTTTTGATCTATTGTAGAGAGGAAGTCTTGCTGCCTAGGTGGGTCTCGAACCTGCAGGCTCAGGCAATCCACTCACCTCAGCCTCCCAAAGGCACGGGATTACAGGCTGAGCCACCGAGCCCGACTCAATCTATTTTCTGAGTAGCTTATGCCAGGACGATTCCCCCAGCCTCCACTCTCTATAAATACTGGGCGGGGGGCAGGGTGCAAAAGTAGAAACCACCTCAAACAAAACTCTCCCACATCATAGTTTGGCCTAAGGGTTAGCCCAGATCTGAGCCAACCCATTCATTCCACCAAAAAGTTCTGCCCCAAGGCTTCTCAGGGCGCTGTCTACGGGTGAATTAACTTGTTTCTTTCTCTAGTTAAGACTTTTTGAAAGTCACTTTTTGCTGATTCTCAAATAGCCTGAATGAAATTCAAACACACACACACACACACACACACACACACACACACACACACACACACACACAGGTTAGGGAGTATTGAACACTAACAATCCATGCTCTGGGAGGCAAACGACTCTACCTAACTAAAGCAGAAAAGGAATTTACTTGGAGTGCATTGACTGGCTCACAGAATCAATGGAAGTTTGGAAGAGCAGGTTCAGAAGAGAGAAAAGAGCTAAGGAAAATAAGACGCGTTGAGAAGATTGCACCTTCAGAACAGCCTTCTAGCACAATGCTGTGGTCTGAATGTCTGTGTCCCACAGAAATTTGTCTGCTGAAACCTCATCCCCGATGGGATGATATTAGAAGGGGTGATTACCCTTTGAGAGGTAATCAGATCACGAGAGCAGAGCCCTCATAGATGGGATTTGTGTCCTTGTCAAGGAGCCTATGTGAGAACATGACTGGAAGGCGGAACCTATGAACCAGGAAGAGAGCCCTCACCTGACACCAAATCTGTCAGTGCCTAGATCTTGGATTTCCCAGCCTCTAAAACTGTGGAGGGTGTTATTTATAAGCTACCCAGCCTCTAGGATTTGTTACGCAGCCTGAACAGACTAAAACACATCTCTTCACAGACACCACGGTCATTGGACTGTTGTCTCTAACTCAGTTACAGAAAACAACCTCTACACATCCTGTGCCACTCTGTCACCCAAGTTTCAAAGTCCTAGGCAGAAACATCCAATTGGCCCAGGCTAGGTCATAAGCTTGCACACTAACCTCCTGGAAGCAGGAGAGGGGATAACTGTCCCCCTTCATTTTCCTAAGTGGACTATCTGGAAACAAGTCAGCCAAAAATAATGTGGCTGCTGCCACCATCCCTTTGGTTCCCCAACATTTTATCACACTGTTCTTCCCATATTTAAAATTCCTGGAGGTGTCCCTAACATAATACGACTGTCCTTAAAATACAGAAAGTACCCTCAATTTTCTTTCAGGTGAGGTAGCCTATATTATCTCAGCTATCTCAGATGTCTAGGCCATAACCATTCCATTTCTAGTTCTGTTGCCACCCAGTCTAGATATTCTGTGTTGTAGGTAACATTATAAAATAACCATGATCAACACTACAGAATAATGTAGGTACGCATTAAAGAATTGAGTAGTGAATGCTATTCATGCTTCTGAACACATGGTGGTTATGTCTGCCACCTTCATTGCTGGTTTCATGTTCTTCTGCATAATCCCTGACAACCACTATGGAGCTACTGACCTGAATAATGCCTTTTCCTCTACTTCAATAAGCAGGAAAGAAACACAAAACAAAATTTTAAAACCCAAAGCCATTTGTTTACATCTGATAGGGACAACAATGCACTCTTTCTTTGGGGATATGTCATAGTGTCAGCTCTATGGCACACTTAATCCACAGGACTGTTTCCCATATCACCATCATACAGGACATTATACTTACCCACATTCTGATGACATCATGCTGATAGAACAGAGAACTCAGAAAGTGGCAGCAGGTATACTAGATGATTTTGCAAGACGCAAAGAGTCGGAGAAAAACGCCATGAAAGTACTTGGGAGTGGCATCTCAGTAAAATGTCCAGAGCCTGGTGGTCTAGAACATTGATTTCCATCCTCATGAGTATGGAATTTGCTAGTTTTAAAGTTTTAGTATTCAAGGGAGGGAATTTACCAGAGGATATGACAGTTGTTCCACTGGGTGGAAGCAGAGGCTGCTACCCAAACTTTCATGTTCCACATGCCTGAAACAAGCAAAAATGGAAGATATAATGTTAACTGGTGTGAGTTGCACTCTTAAGAGAAATTAGTGCTGTTCTTCACAGTGAGGACAAGAAGGTGTATGGAATCAACTACAGTGAGCCATTGGTGTGCTTCCAGAAGTGTCCCCGTGTGTTAGGCAGGATAACAGCCCCCACACATTCTAATTTCTAGAAGCTGTGAGTGTGTTAGGTTACAGGGCCAAGGGAAACTAAGGTTGCTCGGTCAGATGATTCTGGATTATCCTGTTGGACCCAACTCGAGTCGCATTATTAAGTTTACAATAATTCAGTTTTTATTTTAAGTTACATATACACATGTATACAAGTTGTGCACCCATCAAACTTTATAGAAATCAAGATAGTGACATTAATCTTAATCCTGGGATGCAGTATTGCTTCGGTTTACTATTTAGAAGCATAGGATGGTTGTAAGAGACTTTATTTTACCCTTCCTCCCACAATGTCCTTTACTCTAAGGTTCAGAGAGACAAAATGAGGATCTCAGAAGAGACATTATGTTTACTATACTCTATCCATTGGAGGACTTCACTGAGTCCAGTCTACACCCAAAGGGAAGAGCTTACACAAGGTTGGGAATACCAGAAGGCTGGTATTGGGACAGTCTTAGTGTAGGACTCGGGAATACTCCCAAGAAGGAAGGGCCTTTGTATACACAACAAAACAACAAATGTCTACTGCCTACAACAAGTATCTGGGTAAATTAAGTGCCCCAAGATTACAGAAACCAGTATAGATTCTGAAAAAACAAGGCAAAGGTTTATAGAACAATTTTAGACATTCTCCATCCCATTTCGGTTCCATTTTTGCCAAGTTCCCAAGGGCATCTGTGCAAACCTGGTCAGGTGTGTGTGCACAGCAGAGATGCCCATGTTGTGTGTCTTGACAGACACAAAGGAAGTCTGTCTCTTGGGACCCAAGGAAGTCTCTCCCCCGGCTCCCATATTTTTACTCTCTTTTTCTCACACTATGTACACTCCAAAAGGAGAAAGATATTCTTTTAGCACAGAGCATCTTGACTTAAGGCTAACACCTGAGTCTTGAAGCATCGGAAAGTTGTATCAGTCATTAGTACTTTGGTACAAAGTGGCGGCTCAGGTCATTTCTGGACCACACTGTGATTGCGAAAGGGAGTGTAGACAGGAAGAAATACCAGGAGGATTCCAGAGGTGGTCATCAGATGGTGATTCCATTCAAGGGACAAGAAGGAACCTTGAGAGGAGGTGGTGATATAGCTATCCTTAATTTTCTTCTTCCTTTTGCCCACCATTTTGAGTCAGCAACAATGACAATGACACTGCACTTATGCACAGTTCTTGCTCTCTCTGACAGCTCATCCCGTGACAACCTAGTGAGGCAGGCATCACGTCCTGTGTTTAATGGAGGAGGTGAAGTGACTTGCTCAAGGTCACATAGCTACTTTGCTGTTTTTGCAACAGAGTCAGAACTACTACCAAAGGAGGTGGATTCTAACACTAATGTTCTTTCTACTGTTACATATTCCAGGCTAAGAAAGGAGAGATAACAGGGAAGAGGGGTAACCAAAGGGGTTTTCCAGAGTGATAGTTAGGAAAACTCCCTCTTGACAAGCAGAGCCGTGGCTCGTTGCAACTCAAACAACACAAGGAAACCACCCCCACTTGCATGGATGGCAAACAGTTTTGCAGGTACTCAGCATTTCTTAATCCGATCTTGAGCACTCAAATTTTGATTAGATGGGACATTTGGGGAAAGGGCAGGCTATGTTGAGTGAGAAGCTGTGTAGCTCTGTGCTAAATAAAGCATGCTGGCTCTGGGAGGGAGCTTCGGAACAGCACAGCTTCTGTAATAAAAGTGTCCATCCTTGCAGCGGTGTTTTAGAGTCTAAAACCACTTCATCATTTTCAATGGCCCATACAGACACAGCCGAGGACAAGGCTGATCCTAGGCTAAGTGATGAGTCTTAGATGACCCTTTAAGTCCTTGGTCTGTCTTCTCTTTTACACTCGAGAGTAAAGGGCTTAATATCAGTGGCTCAAGAACAAGGGTGGACAAGCATTAGTGAACGGTCAGAGAGTAAATGTTTTAGGTTATGGGCCAAATGGTCTGTCACAACTATTCAACTCTGCCATTCTAGGGCAAAAGCTGCCATAGGCCACAGGCAAACCAATAGTCAAATGGAATGTCCATCACAGGGAACTCAGCCAGGGCTGACCCTGCACTGGCAGGACCCCAAGAGGGAGCACCTCCTTATTTTTTTCTTTCCTTATAGAAATAGGTCTCACTCTGTTACCCAGGCTGGAGTACGGTGGCATGATCATAGCTCACTGCAGCCTTAAACTCCTGAGCTCAAGAGATCGTCTTCCTTAGGGTCTCGAGTAGTTGGGACTAGACGTGTGCCACCACGTCCGGCTAATTTGTTTAAGTGTTTATAGATACAGGGTCTGGCTATGTTGCCCAGCTGGTCTTGAACTCCTGACCTCAAGCAATCCTTCCACCCTGGCCTCCCAATGTGCTAAGACTACAGGTGTGAGCCACTGTGCCTGGCCACTCCTTACTTTTGTGTGTCCTGAGCACCTTGCTCATCTCACCCTAGTCCCAGGCCTGTGCATGACAATGTCGCAACAAAAGTTTATTTACCAAAGCAGTAGGCATCATAACAGCCAAAAAGTAGAAATGGTACAAGTGTCCATCAATCGAGGAACAGGTGAACAAAACGTGGCCTACCCATATAATGGAATGGTATTTGACCACAAAAAGAAAGGAGGTAGTGATACATGCTATGGATGGATAAACCTAGAAAACGTTATGTTGAGTGCAAGAAGCCAGTTACAAAAGACCACGTTATGTGATCCAGTTTATTCAAACAGAATGTCCATCACAGGGAACTCAGCAGAGACAAGAAAATACACATGTGGTTACTTGGTAGGAGGGCGAGAATGAGGAGACATGATGGGGTGGAGGGGCATGGTAGCTAAAGGGTTTATTTTCTATTCTTTTTTTTTTTTTTTTGAGTTGGAGTCTCACCCTGTCGCCCAGACTGGAGTGCGGTGGTCGACCTGCTGGGCTCTGGCGATCCTTCCGCCTCAGCCTTCCAAGTAGCCAGAACTACAGGAGTGTGCTCATTTTTATTTATTGTAGAGACGAGGTCTTACCAAGTTACCGGGCAGGTCTCAAACCTGCGAACTCAGGCGATTCACTCGCCTCAGCCTCCCAAAGTGCTGGGATTACAGGTTGAGCCACCAAACCCAGTCAGTTTATTTTCAAAGTGATGAAAATGTTCTAAAACTGACTGTGGTGGTGGTTACATATCTCTGGGAATATACTAAAAGCCAATGAATATTCTCTTTAAATGGGTGAATTGCATGGCATGTGAATTACATCTCAATAAAGGAAACAAAAAAGCAATCAACAGGCCAGATTTGGCCCACTGTCCAGTGTTTACCAACCCACCTCTAGTGTGATTATTTTTTGTTTAATATATCTTCTTCCATCTTCTCTGCAAACCTGTGAGGCAGGTAGTATTTTGAAGACTTAGAATGACGGAGTGTTTTGCCCAGACTCGCTCTACTGACAAGTGGAAGGCCAGACAGAGTACCTTCGGTTTGTTTGGTTTATTTGGGGTTTTTTTGTTGTTTTTTTTTTTGAGTTGGAGTCTCACTCCGTTGCCCAGACTGGGGTGCAGTGGCCGCTCCCGGCCACCGCAGCCTCGATCTGCTGGGCTCAGGCGATCCTTCCGCCTCAGTCTTCCGAGTAGCCGGAACTACAGGTGCGAGCTGCCACACCCGGCTAGTTTTTGATGTATTGTAGAGATGAGGTCTTGCCAAGTTGCCCAGGCGGGTCTCGAACCCGCGGGCTCAGGCAATCCACTCACCTCAGCCTCCCAAAGGCGCGGGATTACAGGCTGAGCCACCGAGCCCGGCACTTTTTTTTTTTTTTTTTTTATGAAGGGCTCATATTTTCTATTTCTTCTTCTGTTTATCTGTCTCTGATTTAGAAAAAAATATATAGAATAAAAGATAAATATAGACAAATGGGAGAAATACAGAAAGGAAGTGTGTCATTCAGAGGACTTTTGATTGTTGTGTTTATATTTACTTTTTCATAACTTATGGAACAAGGACCGTATCCACAGGAATAGAAAGCAGGTGGCTGGGTAGATGGTCTCTAGAAACACAGGTTTTAATTGAAATGAAATAAATTAAGGCTCCAAAATGTATAGTCATGTTCTCCCATGTGTCTGCATTTGGGTTTCAGGAAATTGTGAGTACCAGCTCTGGAGAGACAGCGGCAGCAGCCACCCAAATATCTGACCTCTCAGAGTACCTTCTAGCTTCAGGGGACGTGCGATCGAGTGCATCAATCAGACACGAAGTCCCACTTTTTTTATCTCCCCCAGAGTCTGTGTGTGGCCAGAGACCTGTGCACAGCGAGGACACAATCGACTATTTGTTGATTTGCTTTGTGCCCAGGGAACCAACCACAGTATAGTGGGTAAAAGCACAGACTCTGGAGTGAGATGGCCTGGATGTAAATTCCAGTTCGTTGCTACTGTGTGACCCTAAGCAAATCATCTTCCCTCTCTGTGCCTCAGTTTTTGCATCATCTGTAAAAGGAGGCTAACAAGAGCTCCTTCGTCCAAGGATTATTGCGAGAAATCAGTGGATTGTATATGTAAAACATTGAGAACAGTGACTCGGGTCTGCTATTGTGATTTATAAGCTACACTTCCCCTGGGGATTGAGTCTTCTGCAGGTAATGCCGTTCGCGCTAACGATGGACATCTCAGGCACCAACAACACTCAGTGAAGAAAACTGGAGAGACGTTTGACCCCAGTCAAATCACGCCACTCACAGGTCTTGCTATTCAACCAAACTCACAATATCCCTAAACCCCTGGCTCTCCCAAACGCGCAGGACCTCTGGGGTAACGATGGGCAGAGGAGTTTGACTCTGAACGCCTGGGCCTGCCATGATGGGAGGGGAGGGGACACACTCCAGGCCTCGGCCACCAAGCACCAACCACCCGGATGCGCCTCACATTCCATTTAGCTTATAATAGCCTATATGAAAATTTCATCAGGTTTTCCGCTTTACCCTTGTGAAATATTAAACATTAATAAATTATTAAGCCCAAAGTAAAATACTACAAATGTTCGCGGATTTCATCACGAAGCATTTCAGAAGCACGTTGGTTACAGGGCTATTTTGAGAGACACAAACCTGGCCCAGTAAAGGGCTGCCTTTTTTCTTGCCCCATAGGCTGTGTTCCTTGATAGGAAAGAGTCTATTCTGGGACTCGGGTGCTGCAAATAAGCACCAAGAGAGTAGGAGCTCTATACAGGGACCTCTAGGCATGCCGGGAGGAGGGTGGCAGGATCCAGAATCTGCAACTGGGAGGAAGGGAACAGGCTCAGGCATGAGTCTACACTTTAAAATAAGTGGCACTGTGTTGGGTGTCCCCAGAGCGACCTTTTCTCTCTTTTTTTTTTTGAGTTGGAGTCTCACTCTGTCGCGCAGCCTCGACCCGCTGGGCTCCGGTGATCCTTCCACCTCAGCCTTCCGAGTAGCTGGAACTACAGACGCGAGCTACCAGACCCAGCTAATTTTTTTGATTTATTGTAGAGATGAGGTCTTGCCAAGTTGCCCAGGCAGGTCTCGAACCCGCGGGCTCAGACAATCCACTCACCTCAGCCTCCCAAAGCGTGGGATTACAGGCTGAGCCACCCACCCGGCTGACCTTTTCTCTTGACCTTAGAAGTAGAGTTCGTCTTGGACCTGGGTCGTGACCAAAGGAGCTGCTGGTGACCTAGAGATGTGCTTGGTGAATTGACGGAAAGTCACTGAACAGAGCCTGTTTTCCTAGGAGGCTGAGGAGGACCCAGGCGGGCATGAAACCAGCTTATCTGACCAGTCGACTGGGTGGCCCGATGGGGTGAGCAGCCTCCCTGGAAAGAGCGCAGAAGAAGGCGTTGAGCCCTACCTTCGGTTGAAAGAAGGAATTCTGAGCCCAGCACCGCAGCTGCTTCTCTGATCCTCCCCACGGCCCAACCTCCTGGACATGCAACTGGCTCAGGTCAGAGAGACGAACGGCTCCCCAAGAAACCAGAACTGGAGCCCACCACGCCGTGCTCCCCGCTGGGGCCGTTACAGGGCATCCCGGGGAGGGAGAGAGGGCTTGCTCTGCTTTGCCACGAATCGCCATACAGCTCAGCACGAGAGGGCAGCCCCCCACAGATGGGAACGCTGGACACGGGACTGCGCGGCGTGACAGCGAGGCCTGAGCATGGCTGTTACTGCGACACAGCAGCACACGGTGGCATCGAGCACGCGTGCAGAAGGAAGCCACAAGGCAGAGAGATGACAGGGCCTCACAGAGCACCCTGGAAGATGCTGCTCCCTCTCCCTGCCAGGAGGGCTGGGCCCAGCCGGGTTGTCCCTCAGCACACCTCCATCCCACCCTCGCCCCTGCCCCTGGCTGCTTCTCCTGACTCTCTGTCTCTATATGCATAGGTACATGTGTGTGTTTATTAACAGAATTTATTAGCCGGGCTTGGTGGCTCAACCTGTAATCCCGCGCTTTTGGGAGGCTGAGGTGAATGGATTGCCTGAGCCTGTGGGTTCGAGACCCGCCTGGGCAACTTAGCGAGACCTCATTTCTACAATAAATCAAAAATCAGCCAGGCGTGGTAGCGCGTGCCTGTAGTTCCAGCTACTCGGAAGGCTGAGGTGGAAGGATCGCTGGAGCCCAGCGGGTCGAGACTGCGGTGGCCGGGAGCGGCCACTGTACTCCAGTCTGGGCGACAGAGTGAGACTCCAACTCAAAAAAGAACAGTTTATTTTGTACATCAGCTTAGCACCCTCCCAACAAGGAAGAACGGTGTCATCATTCAGGAGTTTCTGCCTATCCGTAATAGAAACTTCACCAGCTGAGGCCTGAGGCTCACTTCACACCAGTCCAGGGGCAGGTGACGCAGGGTCAGTCCCGGGTCCTGGAGGACCCAGGCTCCTTCACTCTTTTAGCACTGTCTTTCTAAAATTCATCTCACTATTTTCGACTGACGTGAATAGCTGTACGTATTTATGGAGTACAGCATGACATTTGGGTGTGCAATGATCAAATCGGGGTAATTTGCATATCCATCACCTCAAATGTTTGTCATTTCTTTGTGTTGGAAACATTCCAAATCCACTCCTCTAGTTATTTGAAAATACGCAGTTCACACTTGTAATCTTAACACTTTGGGAGGCCAAGGCAGGAGGATTGCTTGAGTCCAGGAGTTCGAGACCAGTCTGGGCAACATATAAGACCTTGTCTCTACAAAATATTTTTTTAAATGAGCCAGGCATGATGTCACACACCTGTAGTCCCAGCTACTCAGAAGACCGAGGAGGACGGATTCCTTCAGTCCAGGAGTGCAAGGCTACTGCACTCCAGTCTGGGCTGGAAAAAACCAAACAAAAAAACCCCCAAACAAACAAAAATTATAGTTCCCTACAGCGCTATAGAACTCTGAATTTATTCCTCCTATCTTTCAGAACATTCTACATTGACTTTTTTCCCCTCTTGTGAGTACCTTGTGCCTGTTCTAAGAATCATGTCCGCCATGCAATATCAAGCAAAGAAAGCCTGGCTACAGTGGCTTAAACGAATAGGGCTTGTTTCCCTCACATCACAAGAAGCCCAGAGGTAAGTAGTCCCCAGGTAGTTCCAGCTGCTCAAGAATGCTGATGCTTCCTGGGCCTCCACACTACCATCCTCTGTGGGTGGATCTCAGTGACAAAAATGGCTGCAGCAACCTCAGACATCACAGCCACCCTCAAGGTAGAGAGGGAAATGGGCAGAGTCAGCTTATTACAAAACATAAAAGGTATATTTGCTGGTGACACTCTTCTCTTCTCTTCTCTTTTCTCTCTCTCTCTCTCTCTCTCTCTCTCTCTCTCTCTCTCCACCTAAGCCTTTGTTTTATAAGCCGAATCTACATGCCCAAACATGCCTTGGACATCTCTGGGTTCCCACAAGTTCCCAAGACCCCACAGAGTTCCTGAGGTTCAAAACAGATAATGAAAAAAAGTGCTCCAACATCGCAAAGCACAGTGCCAGCACTTCCTCGAATGTATTCCAAGAATTACAGACACAAAAATGCCCACTTGCAGTCTTTCCTACAGCCCTCCCTGTCTTCCAGATTCCTTTCCATGTCCTTGGCTCCCTGGCCCTCCTCTGCTGTGCAGAACCCACCCCAGCAAGGGGCTGATGCTCTGGAGAACAGCAGTCTGAGTTCTCTGCCCCGGTAGAAAGTCACGGGGAAGGGGAGCAGCATTTGGGGGATATGGCGGTGAGATGGGAGGTGTATTCATCTGCTCAGGCTGCCACAGCAGAGGTCCACAGACAGGGACCTGAACAACAGAAATGTGTCTTCTTATAGTTCTGGAGGCGGGAAGTCCGAGATCAAGGTGACCTCTCTCCTTGGCTTGCAGATGGCTGCCTTCTCCTTGTGTCTTCCCCACTGGGCTCATCTGAGTCCTGATCTCTTCTTATAAGGGCATGAGTCATATTGGGTAAGGTCCTAAAGACCTCGTGTATCCACAAGGAACTCAAACGCGCCGAAAGGAAAAAAACAAACAGCGCCTTTAAAAAGCGGGCAAAAGACATGAATAGACACTTCTCAGAAGAAGATACACGGGCAGCCAACAGACACA
>NW_007071820.1:119016-135008 GCF_000164805.1 Carlito syrichta
ATACCTCATCAACAAGGGCACCTGCATGATCAATGTTTGTATACCTAACCCTGAATTGTACCCCACATCTTTATAATAAAAAAAAATAAGAAAAAAAAGACCTCACCTAACCTCAGCTATCTTCTCAAAGGCCTTACCTCCAAACACAAGCCCAGACTGAGGTACTGGGGGTTGGGATTTCAATGGAAGGAATGGTAGAAAGAGGCAGGGTGAGGTGGAAATGTGATAGACCAGGGCTCTGGAAACGGGATTGTTATAATTGTGTTTTAAAACAGCGTAAAGATATCCCTGCCTTCTGTCTGTCTCTTCCTCTGGAAAACTGTGAAGGGACATGGTGTAAATTCCAGAACGCTATCTAAAAATGCCAGTGTAACCAGGAGACTTTAAGGCATGTCATGGGTCACGTTATTGGTTACGTGCCAAGAAATGTTAGCACGGTCAGAAAATTCTGAGTCACGATGAAACTGTATGCAGGCTTCTTAGTCTTAACTCGGGGTGGGTGAAGGGCTATGAATTTGGGGTATCAACACTGGAATGAGTTTGTGTTGCTTTGCGCAGAGTTTTGGTAAAGATGTTCCCTATAACCTGGCTGCAGAAATTAGACCCCTTTTATCCCAGCTTCTGTCTCTCGTCTTCGGTTGACCACGGGGGACAACAGCCAGTTTGTTAGACTGGAAGAAAACAGGAAGGGAGCTCTGAGCCACCTCCCCCCATGACATTGCTGTGGTCACAAGGCTCCCATCTGTCCCCTCTTCCTCTTGGCACTTATGGAGACCAAGGTTACAAGGGAGGAGGAAACAACCGGCTAGATGGAGATCGGCTGGAGGGAAAGGCATCTGAAGAAGGCTCCAGGACGCTTTCGAGGCCAGCAGCAGCAGCTTCCCCTGTGACTCAGAGGACAGCTACAATCAGTTCCTGGAGGCTGGGCAGGGCCTCTGGGCTTGGCAGACACCCCTGGGCGGGCTCCAGTCTGTATTCAGATGACACAGGAATACTAGCTCCTGGGGAAATGTAAAGGTATCCGTGCTTCCAAATGTTTAGACAGTATGTTTAGGAAGTCCTGACTGCAGTGACATGAGTCTGATCTCACTGGGTGGAACTTAGCTCCGGACACATTCGGGGCCTGGATGCAGCGTGCCATGGGCCATGCTGCTGCCTTCCCAGGTGCAGAGTGTGTTTCGAGGGTTTGGTTGGGTTTCTGTGCCAAAGACAGTCCCTCAAAATTATCTGGAAACAGCAGCACTCTTCCAAGTGAGGAATGACGGCATCGTCTCACCAAGCCCATATTTTGAAGCTTCTGGGCTTGACTAAGAGTGGCGTGGCCATGCTCCAGCCTTCCAGGAATCCCTGGTCTCCTGGCATACCCATCTCCACTCAGGCACTGCCGTCCGCATCCTCTTGCCTCTCGCCTCGCTCCCTGGTTCCCCTCAATGAAAAGCCCACCCCCACCTCTCGCCAAGACGATCTTCACCACCTCCGACATGGCATTGCCGCCCCTGGTCTCCCCTCTTCTGTCTTGCCCCAGCCCTCTGCAGGTCCTCTTGAGAGAGGCACCCCATGAGCTGATGAAATGTGCGGGGGTGGGCAGGGAGGTGGGATGGATGATAGTCAATATCTGTCTGGGGAAAGGGGGCACACCTCATCAACAAGGGTACCTGCACAATGAATATTTGTATACCTAAGCCTTAACTGTACCCCACAATTTTAAAATTTTTTTAAAAATTAAAAGTTAAAAAAAAAGAAATTTGCAGGCGGACCCACCTAAGAGAGGCACGAGGCGGTTTTGTGGGGCTAGGTCACGGACCGAGTATGGAATGTGCCAGGGAGGAGGAGCCCAGGGTGCCCCTGTTGACCTCAAGCTCCCCTCCGCCTCTCTCCTCCAAGGGTTGACCCAGCCCATCTGTTCAGCCTCAGGGATGCTGGGAGCCCATGTGGCCCCTTTGCACAAATCCAAAAATATGCCCCTTCTCAAGACTCTTCATTCATATTCACTGGAAAACCCTCACCATTTTCTGACTTTTGTTAAAATGAAACTCTTCACTATTTCCCAGAATTGTCATACTAGACCCATACATCTATGGTTTCTATGATGTGGACGGTCCTCTCTTAAATGTGGCCTCCTTGGGCAGTGCACAGCCTGCACAACTGTACACAGAGACCCGCCCAGCTTTTTGCATACCAGTACTAGAGTTGCACCCGGAAGCCTAACTATTTCCCTCTCAGTCTAGTCATTGATAGAATCACCACACACACACACACACACACACACACACACACACACACACACACTGGCTTCTTTGCCAAGCCCAACCAGTCCCAGAGGCACCTAGGCCTCCACATGCGGACTGAGAAAAGCACTCTTGCTTCCCCAGAGAGTAGAAGCCAATGAATGCCTAATTCATTGCAAAGCTCTCACATTGCAAAGCACTGGCCAATAAGAAGCATTTATACAAACTTTACGCCCACACTCCCCCAGTGAAAGCTTGATCGTCTCACACTCACATGGGTCAGAGTAACTGGCCGGGTCCTGCTCCAAACTCATGACCAGAGCATCCAACTGCCGTCACATGTTCCACGGGCACTGGGCTGACTGATTTTCCTCTCACTGCCCTCGGGTTGGAGCCTGTGCTGGGCCCTGGCCTACCCCCAGAGTCAGGCATTGTCTTCTGCCGTGTTTCTCCAGCCCACGTGCAGGGCACATGCTTCCTGCAAAGGTCAGGGTCAGCCATGCTGCTTTGTTGAAGCCAGTCCAGTGCTAAATCCCCAACGCGCCTTCGCTTGTGAATCTGCTTGGTATTCCACGGTGAGTTCTGTGTACACCCCCACTTTCTGGAAGAAAAAGTGAGACTTAACGGAGCTGTAGCTGCCTGCCCAAAGCCCCACCGAGTCTGGCCGGAAGCCCATGCCCCTAAGCACTGGGACCTAATGCCCGTCACTTCAGCAAACCGATGGGATCTAATGTTTTAGGTGATTAACCCCAGGCCCTGCCTCCTGTAAGACACCCCCTCCTTCTGTGTCCTTCTAGGCGAAGGGGGGATCCCAGAGCCCATGTGACCATTTCCCAAAGAGTCCAGGTCTGAAAGACCCCCACGGAAGGGTTGGGTTTATCCATCCTGGGCCAGCTCAGGGCAGGGATGACCTTGGGCTGTGTGCCCTCCCGGGAGCCCTGGCAGCCGTGGGCCACTCCAGGACGAGGCAGGCTGCCTGACACCAGCATGCCAGACTGGGGGACACACCCCGTGGCAGGATGAGCCCACTCGCCCACGCCCACCACCCAAGCCTCCGTTTCCATCCTGGACTCAAGTTGGAGGCCGGTCACTTCATCCAGCTCCCAGGGTGGGACCCACGTCCAGTGGGAGGGAGGGCAGAGGAAGGGTGAGAGGATGAAATAAGGAAACTAAGGTTCAAGGGGTTGTTGAGATTTGCCCAAAGACTCAGAATTACTTAGAAGCTCGGTTGAGACTAGGAGTCTGGTGGGCTGACTCTCAGCCTGCCTTCCTCAACGTCTGAAGCCCCGTGTCCCCGGCAGAATAGAGTCCAGTGCTCCGTGCCCTTCCACCCACAGCCACCAGGGGTAAGGCAAACGGCTCAGAGCCCCATGGACCGGGCGTGTTGATCCTCCTTCCTCCACCCAGGACCCCTGCTTACCACTTCAAGGCGCACACACCCCCTCCTCCAGGAAACCCTCCCCCAGCCCTGAGGCCACCGAACCGCCCCCTCCTCTGTGCTCCCGGGACTGGTGCACACCCGGCCTGTCCCTCACAACACGCGAAGGCGTCCGCTCAGACTCTGGCTCCTTCAGGGGATCGGGGCTCCAGGAGGCAGGGGCCAGGTTGCAGCATGACATGTTCCTGGTCCCTGGTGCCAGGACTGGTACCCAGATCCCAAATAAAAGCAGCCGTACCCTCTGGACATGGCCACGAAAAGCCTCAGCACACCTGGCCAGGGAGACAGAAAAAAGGGACAAGGCGGGAGAGACACGGGTAGCACCCCTGCCTGTCTCTCGTCTCCCCTCCCTACTTGTCTACCTCCTTTGTCTTTCTCACCCCAAGTGGTGTTTCTAAGGGACACCTTTCTGAGGAGTTCAAGCTGGCTTTTTTAGGAGGAACAGTTCCCAAAGGCAGCGCGTCCAACAGCAGGAGCCACGGCATCCACAGGGGTTGCTTTTACCCAACCAAGTCCCCGCTGGAGAGCCCTGCACGCTGTCCCCAGGAGGGCCCCGGGCCAAGAGGAAGGGACCGGCTGAGACGGTGCGATGGCTCGACAAGGCGATGTGCCCAGGACTCAGAGCCAGGCCCTGGGAGCCCGGACAAGAGAGGAAGCCACTCCGGGAACCAACCCAGCTCTGTGGAGAGGTCCCAGGGAGGCTGGTCCGCCGGTCATCAGAAAGAACATTCCAGAAATCTGAACTTTCTCACTAGGGGGAAGACTCCCTCTAGAGGCGTCAGCCTGTGAGCGGAGGGACTGTCATATCGGTCACTGCTGTGCCCCTGGTGGTAAGAACTGCGACAGGCACACGGTCCACATCATCTGCTGAACGAGCGACAGGGTGGGTGGTGGGAGGGAGATAGAGGACACGGGTGGGAACCCCCTGAGTGCTAAGGCAGGGGCGATGGCGTGGGTGACCTCTAAGAAGCCCCCTCTAGTCCAGGATGCCGGGGTCCCTCACCAGCCCGGTGAGGCTGGAGTCAAATCCCCACGAGCGACTCCTCGTCTTCTCCCTCTGCGAGGTCTGCGACGTTCAGCTCAGTGCCCGTCCACAGAAGTGTCTTCCAGGACTTGGTCACACCCAAGGTCACACCCAGCTGAGTCCATCTGAGGGCTTGGTTTTGAGAAGATTCCACGTCTGTTTCAGTGGCGGTCAAGTCATAGCCCCAGCGGGTTTCTTGGCCAAACCGGGGGGTACCAAAATAGTATAGGAAGTGAGAACTCGGTTTATAATATTGTCTCATTATTGAACTCCACCTTACAAGCAGTTCGCCCCCACAAGCCGTCTTTTCCAGGACCGGAATCTAATTGTTTTGGACGGTCCTAAATGTCCAACCTAGAAGTGCCAGAGGTTATACGGTAAAGTCTGCTGATTGTTGAACCGGACCCTTCCCAGAACCCGATGGTCCTTGCCACCTGCTAGCTAATGACCAACTGGGGGAGTGAAAACACATATTTCTGTCCATGTGGTATTTTCACGAGTAGTGGGGTGCCCAGAAGACCCCACAGCCTGTTGCAATGGTCTGAATGTATGTGTCCCCCCAGAATTTATATAAGACTTAATCCCCAATAAGATGGCGTTGGATGGGACCTTTGGGAGGTGATCAGGCCGGGAGGGCAGAGCCCTCATGATGGGGACTGCAGCCTTCACACCAGAGGCCCCAGAGAGCTCCCTCACCCCTCCCACCACATAGTCACAACAAGAAGGCACCATCGTCTGTGAATCGGGACGCATCTGTCAGCACCTTGACCTTGGACTTCCAGCCCCCAGCACCGTGAGAAATAAATGTCTGTTTTTTATAAATTGCTCAGTCTAAGGTATTTTTTGATAGCAGCACACAAGAAGGAACCCCCAAAAAACCTTTTGGAGGGTGCAGCACGGGCTTCCCCCACTAGGTAAGTGTTCTAGGAGCCCATTGGCATCCGCGTGCCAGCTAGCGTCGTCAAGGGGCAACCCGTGTTGTCGCATTCACGTTATCACATCCCCTCAGAATTCGTATGATAGGACTGGCCCTGGGCCTCAGCGCCAGTTCCCGACTCTTCCTCAAGGCTGCTTTCAACTTCAGTGAATTTTTTTTTTTAATTCTTTCGACGTGTTTGCCCATTTCACGAGGGGTGATTTACAAGCACACCTGCCACATCACACTGTGTTCAGCAGTTTTTGGCCACCCACAGCCTGACCCCCATACCTCCCCACCCCTATTCACCCGATCCTGCCTCAAGCTGCCTTCTCCTGTTTCCCCGGATGAAAAAAGTCCTCCAAGGGAAACGTTTTGCCTATATGGAAGAGTGAAACAAAAACAGCAGAAGCACTAAAAGGTGTCCAAATCGATACCCTCAAAAACTGTTTTGAGCGGTGGAAAAAGCATCTCGCTAAGTGCATTGCATCACACTAAGAGCCCTTTCAAGGTGACTGAAGTTTAAACATGTAAGAATAAATACACAATTGTTTATAAATTCCAGGGTGTTTTGTTTTTTGGTCTCCCTCATGTATATCACACGAGGGGCAAAACTGAATGGGTTGTGCAGACAGCTGGTCCGCCAGGGCCCTGAGACCTTATCCGGCCAACCCACAAAGACAGCATGGAACCTCGTGCTGGGGAAATAGATGCTCCCGGAGACACACTGCCCCCACCCCCACTTGCTTGCTATATTCTTTGGTCAGGTTACTCTGTGTTTTTCAAACCTCAAGCTGTTCATCGCTCAATGGGGATAATTCCTAACTACTGAGAGGATGCGGGTGAGAATGTGACCACGGGTTAGCCGTCTCCTGGAGTCGATGCACAGTGGTGGCACTTATTACCCCAGGTGAGGGGCTGCGCCCAGCGTCACCCCCGTCAGATCCTGATCACAGGGCCGTCTCCTATCTGGGTACAGGCCAAGGTCCCAGACCCTGGGACTCAGCGCCAGTTCCCTACTCTCCCTTAAGGGCTGACGTTTCCTCCAATGTTTTCCCTTCCCCCCCTCCCCCGCTCCCCTCTGCTTCCAGAAGGTCAGGGAGGTTTTCTGGATCCATGTAGCTCAGGGCTTGCTGGAAAGCCCCTCATCGCAGCCTCTGCTAGGTGGGTGAAGGCCTTGATGGGGTCTGATTTCCTAATAGGCGAGCCCAATGGGGTGAAGAGAAATTCTAGCTCTTCCAACAGCCCCCCCAGAAGTGTTCGCTTCATCAAGCCAGCCCAGATTAGGTAATTTACATTTTTTAAAATTCCACGCTGGAGAGGCATTGTCTAAATCAGTGCCTTGTCCAATTAAAGAAAACACTTCACGCCAATAGTTTGCAGCAGGGCTCTTATGAGGCGTAGAAGATCCTGGCTTTGTGTGAGAACAGAGGTGACGGAGCTGACATTTCAATTAGCTTCGCTTTACTTGGGGAATTTATACCCTTCCCTGGCATAATTACATCTCGAGCTTGTCCTCGAGTCCTCCTGCCCTTGAAAGTCGCTCTCCAGCCTCGCCTCCTCCTTCGGAAAGGCCTTCCCTGGCCCTGGCCCTTGGCCTCAGAGACCCGGCTCTCTTCCGCCTTCCTGCAGCATGCCTTGTAGCCTCCTCTTTGGGCCCCTGACCGCGGTTTCTCTTGTGGCCTCCAAGACAAGCCAGCTCCCTCTCCACGCATCCACCCAAAGCATCCATCCAAGGCCGCAGATGTGAGCAGTGAGGCTCCTACCTTCAAGAATCAGTAGAGAAGGCTGGGCTCGGTCATCCCAGCACTTTGGGAGGTCAAGGTGAGTGGATTGCCTGAGCCCGTGGGTTCGAGACCCGCCTGGGCAACTTGGCAAGACCTCATCTCTACAATAAATCAAAAAATCAGCGGGGCATAGTAGCGCACACCTATAGTTCCAGCTACTTGGGAGGCGGAGGCGGAAGGATCGCCGGAGCCCAGCAGGTCGAGGCTGCAGGGACTGGGAGCGGCCACTGCACTCCAGTCTGGGCAACGGAGGGAGACTCCAACTCAAAAAAAAAAAAGAATCAGCAGAGAAAAGTCATAAACAGCAGGGAGGCCTGCAAGCCCCCAAGTTCCCAGTGGATCTCCTACACGAACCAACAGTGGAAGGGCCTGAGTATCCCCCAGCCCTGGTTCAGAACCCCCAGACCCAGCAAGGCCATCCTTGGAGAGGCATGGAGGGACAATCAGGGACGCAGATGTGACTTTGCCTCTGCCCGTCACCAGCGTGATTGCTGGGGTCGGAAAGCCTGCGCTCAGATCCCACCCCTGCCTCCTGCGGCATGTGAGACCTTGGACAAGGCCCTTCCCCTCTCTAAGGATCAGTTTCACATCCTATATAACAAAAGATAAAATAGCTCCTACCTCATAGAATGGGCAGGAGCGTCAGACGATCTCAGCCGGGCAGAGTTTAGAACAGCTCCAGGCAGGCACTGCCACAGGGCTAATTCTACAGCAGCATCCCTAGTGGATTCTGGGACTCCAGCCCCCGTCTTGTCTCTTTGGCCTTGGCCGGCCCCCACAGGAGTCCTTCCGGAGCCCAAGTCTGGAGCCCCTTCCCCTCCTCCGACTGACCCAGTTCACCCAGGTGCAGACACCCGCCAGTCTCCACCTGCCATCCTTGCCTGGTACGGTCACCGGCCCCGGCCCACCAGGACGAGCCTGGCTCCCAATAAGTCCTCCGCCTGAGGCACCCATCTCATTATCGACCACCATAGGTGGGATGAGGAAACTGAAGCTCAGAGAAGGGAAGTGACATGCCTAGGTCCTCGTAGCTGACAAAGGCAGAGCCAGGATTCAACACCAAGTCTCTCTAAGCCCGAAGTCTGTTGTTCCATGCTCTCACCCCACAAGGACGGAGCCAACAGCACCCTATCAGCCCCACTCAAGGCTGGACCCCCTAGGCTCACGTGGGACTAAGCTGTCTTCTTTGCTTCCCTCACTCCTGTCAGCCCTGTTCATTCCCTGGGCCCTGGAAGAAATGCAGCTCTCTGTGTGTCCTCTGCCTGTCTTCATCACCTTTTTCACCACCACTGTCCCCTGCCTGCTGCTTCCAACAAACTCCCATTATCCTTCAAAGCCCACATGAAATGTGATCTCCGCTGAGAACACTTCACAGAAGCTCCCACCTTTAGGCCGGATTAGAGATCCCTCCTAACCCTTTTCTCTGTTTTAACTTTGTGATTGTCATCTGCTCCTCTGCACAGCTCCTTAAGGGCTGAGAATAAAAATCAAAACAGAGCTCCCCCCAGCCTGGTTTTAAGGAGTCCTTTTAGACAAATGATCCCAAACACAAAGAGGAAAGAAAAGCTAACCGAAGAGACTTGGTGACTTGAAGCTATAGACAAGCTCAGATTTTGAGAATGAAACACTTTTTGGATGAGTCAACATCATGAACCTGAGAAGTGTGTGAAACGCTGCAAAATATTTTCAACTTGTATTTCCAGGATTGATTCCATCAGCCTCTCAGCTATGTTGCCCAGTTAATTACTCGGCTCTCCCCGCTGGCCCCTAAGCTGCTCTCAGACAAAGGCCTTGGAGTCAAACTGCCCTCAGCACTCCCCTGCCGGAAGCACCAGTTACCAGAATCCCAGCCCCTTTTGAAGACGCAAGTGTTTTGCTGTACTTTTCCTTGACATAGAGGGGAAGGTAATGGCAAGCACAGCAGCATGAACGCAGCATTAAGGTAAAAACTAAATTATTCATAAGCATGAGAATAACGTGAAGGTGCTGCTAGGGTTTTCATCACAGGCAGTGGTGCTCGGCTTTGCAACCACAGACTTCCTGGGCAGTCGCTGAAAGCCCTACATTCCTCAGGAAGGGAACCATCTCGCGTGCAGGCTGCTCACTCACGATAAAAGACCGTCCCGGTCTCTGGACCCAAAAGCCACAGGGGCATTTCCTTCCTCTGCAGCTGACAGGGGCAAGTCCAGCTTTGTTTCCTGCCTTGGTTGCACCTGAGAATCCTCTTCTGAATTTTCTTTAAAAGACCGGCGTCCAGACCCCACCCCTAGAGGTTCTGTTGTAATCAGTTTCACTGGCTGCCCATTTCCACCCCCCTGCCCCTCCCTCCCACCCCACTAACCAACTGCCACCCCTGCCCATGCCCCCATGGCCCCTACCATGCACCTCCCCCTCCTCGCACTTGTCCTCATCGCCTCCATTCGGCCGCCATTAGCGGGGATGGGGGAGACCCAGGGACTAGGCAGAGGGGGCGACGGGGCTGAAAGAAACAGGGGCCTCCCGGAGGCCCCCACAGCATGGAGGGCTGCTGAGGGGATGGAAAGGCCCAGTGAGGGGATCTGGTGCCTGGATTTACTCTGAGACCGAGGCAAAGACAGTCTCTGCCCGCAGGAATTCTGGGTCTAGGGGAGGAGCCCAGCACAGACACCCAGTGTGGCCCTGCGTCGCCGCTGCCCTCGGGAGGGTGCCCAGGGGCTGGAGCAGGGCAGAGGGGGCATGTGGCCCGGACCGGAGCTTTCCACAGACCCGAGTCGTAGGATTGTACCAGTCACCTGGACTTATCCAATAATTCTCTATTTACCATCATAGGGACTCAAGTGTCAATGTGTCTCCTCAAAAATACACATATCGAAGTTCTAGCCTCCAGCTCAGAATGGGGCTGTATTTGGAGCCCAGATCTTTAAAAAGGTAATTAGGAGCCTGGCTTGGTGGCCTAGCCTGTAATCCCAGCACTTTGGGAGGCTGAGGTGAGTGGATTGCTGGAGCCTGCGGGTTCAAGACCCGCCTGGGCAAATTGACGAGACCTCATCTCTACAATAAAAATCAAAAATTAGCCGGGCGTGGTGGCCAGCGCCTGTAGTTCCGGCTACTCGGAAGGCTGAGGCGGAAGGATCGCCGGAGCCCAGCAGGTCGAGGCTGCGGTGGCCGGGAGCGTGCCACTGCATTCCAGTCTGGGTGACAGAGGGAGACTCCAACTCAAAAATAAAAATAAATAAAAAGATAATTAGGAGCCGGGCTCAGTGGCTCAGCCTGTAATCCCGCGCCTTTGGGAGGCTGAGGTGAGTGGATTGCCGGAGCTCACGGGTTCAAGACCTGCCTGGGCAAATTGGCGAGACCTCATCTCTACAATAAAAATCAAAAATTAGTGGGGTGTGGTGGCCAGCGCCTGTAGTTCCGGCTACTCGGAAGGCTGAGGTGGAAGGATCACCGGAGCCCAGCAGGTCGAGGCTGCGGTGGCCGGGATTGTGCCACTGCATTCCAGTCTGGGTGACAGAGTGAGACTCCAACTCAAAAATAAAAAATAAATAAAAAGGTAATTAGGGTGAAAGAAGGTCATGAAGGCAGGCCTAACCCAGTGACTGGTGTCCTTCCAAGAAGAAGAGATTAGGATACAGACACACAGGGATAATCAGGTGAGGTGCATCAGCCTGTTTTACCTTGCTGTAAAGAAATACAGCTGGGAATTGACAAAGAAAAAAAAGTATATCTGGCTCACGGTGCTGCATGGCGCCGACATTGGCTTCTGGTGAAGCCTCGGGAAGCTTACCATCATGGCAGAAAGAAGCCAAGGGAAGCAGGTGTGTCACATGGCGGGAACGGAAGCAAGAGAGAGACAGGAGGTGCCAGGCTTTGTTAAACAACCTGCTCTCGTATGAACTAATAGAGCCAGGACAGCACCAAGCCATTCACGAAGGATCTGCTTCCGTGATCCAATCACCTCCCACCAGGCCCCACCTACAACACTGGGGATCTTTTTTTTTTGAGTTGGAGTCTCACTCTGTCGCCCAGACTGGAGTGCAGTGGCCGCTCCCGGCCACCGTAGCCTTGACCTGCTGGGCTCCGGCTTCCAGCATCCAGAACTGTCGTTTGAGTACCAGTCTACGGTATTTTGTGATGACAGACCTAGCTGACTGAGACAGCTGTGCACAGGAGCTGCTGGGATTCTCTCTCTATGACAGCCTCAGGATCCCGAAAGGCAGAACTCTTAGAGACCCCATTGGTAGATGAGGACACCAGTGCCTGGGAACTTGCCGGGCATCTGGGGTGCAGGTGTTAGACGGGCAAATAAAGTGAGGGGGTTTTGAGGCTCACTGGTCCCCAAGCAGTGGGTTCCCACCTGCCCATGGTACCCACTCGCTGTCACCTCAACCCACACCCTGTCTTGAGAACACCCTGTCTTCCCTTCCTGTGGCCCCAACATCTTGGAGAGTGTGAGATGTCCTCACAGGCCCAGCATCCTGGGACAGGTAGCAGCACACAGAGCCACTCTTGCCCCACGGACATGCCTGGGGGACAGTAACCAAGGGGGAGGCCCGTCTCCCTAGAAGGCCTGGGCCCAGCAGCCCTCGCAAGAAGGTGCAGGTAAGTCACCAGGAGGCAAGGTTTGCCCGCTTGGACAGGCTGGGAGGTGACCACTTACACCCTCACCGCAGACCCTGTCAGAATAGCACCCCACACTCCCAGTGAATCCGCTCATGCTCCTGGTGGGGGTCAGGCAGGGACCTCACCCCCATCAAAGCCGCAGGTAGAGAATTTGCCCATCTTTGCAGGGTCCACAAGCTTATCTGCGGCTGGATAATATTTTGAGATATTCATGTATGGTCTTTTTTCCTCCCTATATTTTCTCCTTTTCCTCCCCGCACCCAGAGCAAACTGCTGATTCAGTTCTCCAGCGCCTCAGGGAAGGCATCACAGGATAAAAACCAAAAGGCCTCAAGTCTTCCTGGATATTGCACCCTAAAAGTCTACGCTCTGAGGACAGTGGTCCTCAAGCCCAATAATAAAATAGAATCACCTAGAGGGCTGGTTAAGACACAGCTGGCTGGGTGTCCACACACACACACACACACACACACACACACACACACACACACACACCCAAATCTCTGATTCCTGGGTCTGAGGTGGGACCTGAGAATGTGCATTTCTAAGAAGTTCCCAGGTGATGCTGATGCTGCTGGTCCAAGGGCCCAACTTTGAGAACCCCTGCCCTACATGGTGCTGAATATGAAAGGTCCCTATTTCTGAAACTTCCATTCCTGGTGTCCCCCGGAGATTCTGATCTAACTGGCCTGGAAAGTTCTTACAGCTCCTGGTGACCCTGGCACACAGGCAGGCTCTAGGATGGCGGTTTTCATAACCTGGTCCCTGGCCTCTGTCTGCCTCTGCTACACTGACTCACAACCAGCTCCCCCACCACTCTCCAACTGCACCAACCACACCAGTTTCCACCCCATGCTCACCACCTAGAATTCTCTACCCTACCTTCCCTCTCCTCACTGCAGCCTCTGCCCAAGAGCTCATACCTCTGAGCCCCAGCTGCCTCCGGCAGTTCTCCGTGGAAAGCACTCACACCTGTGACCCAGTCTGCAGGTCAAGGGCCATTTCCTTGTTTCTGTGTTCCCAGCCCCTGGAACCATACTCAGCCATGGTGGAGCTCATTGTTTACTTGAATGAGTAATCTTTCCTCACTGCCAACGTCTGGAAGGCCACACTCAGTCCAAGCACTGCATTTTGAGAAAGCCAGCTATGCGGCCTGCAGAAGAAATACCAGTGGGAGATGGAAAGCTATCTTCAAATACCTGCAGGGCTACAGCCAGGAAGAGAAAGATGACTTTTTCGGCGTTGCTCTGTGGAGCTCATGCCCAAGCAGGGTCCAGGTCAAGTCAGGCACATGGTGTTCCCAGGGTGATTTGAACTCCTAGGAGAAGACCCAGGGCAGAGGGCTGCTTCCATGAGGGGTGCTGCGAAAGAATCCTGAGTGAGCAGGCTAGGTGCAGCCCCGGACCATTCCAACCCAGAGAATCGCCAGGCCGTGGTGACGACACTCCCCACCAGCTCCCAGGAGCAGGCGGAGAGGCGGCACACCCGGGCCAAGCATAAGACACCCGCGGTTGATGCATTTGTTCTTTCCAGAGCCGGTGTTACAGGCGAGTGACCATGCAGCAGCCCAGGACTTGCTTGTTGAAGGACCCCCACCCTTGGTTTCATGCTCGGCTGTCAGTCCTGATAGTCTTTATTTTTCTTATTTTTTTAGATATTTATACGTTACATGGTGTGTATGGGAGTTTTTCCAAATTGTTTCAAATATCCAATGTTTTTTAATATGTTTATTGAAAAAAAAATCCCTGTATAAATGTACCTTCACAGTTCACACCCACGCTGTTCAAGGGTCAACTGTATTGTCTCTTTAAATTGCTGATTTCAGAATCTACAGTCAACTTCTTGAATATTTTTGATGCTTTTGTTACCAGAGACTAACATATTTTTCTTTTGAACATTTTTTTCTTTTAATTTTTATTTTGAAATTGTGGGGTACAATTCAGGGTTAAGTATACAAATGTTCATTGTGCGGGTACCCTTACTGATGAGGGATACCCCTCCTTCCCCAGGCAGATATCGACTACTGTCAATCCCACCGCTCCACCCCCGCTCGCAGTTTCCTGCTACTTTCAATCCTTTTCTTATAATAATACAGTAGTTGTTCAAGGACCACTTATGAGTGGGAACATGTGATACTCAGCTCTTTGTTTCTATGAGAGATCACTCAGTATTATAAGTTCTAATTCCATCCAGGTTGCTGCAAAGTTCATGATTTTGTTCTTCTTTATGGCTGCATAGTATTCCGCTGTGTCTATGTACCACTTTTTTTTTTGAGTCGGAGTCTCACTCTGTCGCCCAGACTGGAGTGCAGTGCCCGCTCCCGGCCACCGCAGCCTCGACCTGCTGGGCTCCAGTGATCCTTCCGCCTCAGCCTTCCAGGTAGCCGGAATTACAGGCGCACGCTACCACGCCCGGCTGATTTTTTGATTTATTGTAGAGATGAGGTCTCGCTGCCCAGGCAGGTCTCGAACTCGCAGGCTCAGGCAATCCATTCACCTCAGCCTCCCAAAGGCTCGGGATGACAGGCTGAGCCACCGAGCCCAGCTCGTACCACATTTTTTTTTTTATCCAGTCCTCTTTTGTTGGGCAGCACGGTTAGTTCCATGTTCTGCTATTGTGAACAATGCTGCGATAAACATACATGGGCAGGTATCTTTTTTATAGAGTGACCTTATAGAGTCTTTTATAGAGTGACCTTAACCATTTTTGAACAGGAGCGCCACATTTTCAATTTGCACCAGGACCTGCCAATTCTCTAGCAGATCCTGGGTGTGTCCCCCTCACTATTTGGGAGCAGGAAGTCCTTGTGCAACTAGACAACCTCTGGAGATGACCAGAGGCCTTAACGCCACACAGAGGCAACTCGATCTTTAAATGAAGTAATGGACACGAAAGCTCTTTGGAAAGGTCAGTCGCCCTTCCAAGAGATGCCCAAATATTTGCTGTTGATGGTGTTTTTATTATGACGGGTTCATGAGCTTCCCCAGACTCCCAGTAACAGCTGCTATCGATGCAGCATCTCCTCCATGCTAGGTTCTCTACGTTTTTCTTGACTTCTGACAACAACCCAATGAGAGACACACGATTATTCCCATCTTACAGATGAGGAGAGTGCGGCTGAAGGAAGCGAAGTAACTTGCCCCAAGTGCCACAGCTGTCAAGCGGCAGAGCCAGGAGCGAAACCTGACTCTGCTTGAACCCAAGCCCAGGTGCTTTCCTGGACTGATTCTCTGCTGGAGTCTGATTCTATCTGGGAGCTTCCCTGGACAAAAGAAATCCAGGGAAAATGAAGCACTGGTGTGAGGTGAAAGTCCCCTCTGCGGTTCCTCTGTGACGGTCCAGCTAATCATACCAAGATCCGCCACTAATGGCTGACCCCACCCACAGGACCTCCCGTCCTCACCCTCGTCCTTAGAGACACGAATAGGTTTCCCACAGCTGCGGGCAGAGCAAACCTCTGCTGGTTTGAACTAATGTGGAATATTCGAAAAGACTCTTGCTGGGAATTCTCTGTTTCTTTCCCTTCTTTTCCCTTTCAGAGCACAAGGAAAAAAACATATGACCTAAATCTGCCAGGCACCTTTGAAAAGAAGGAACCCCCCCCAGGAGAAACACATTAGCAATCTGTGCGGGCCTAGTTAATTATTAAGAAAATGCCAAAATTGTTAAGCAGCTAGAAAATACTTTTGAGGAAGAAGCTGTTGATTATAGGTCCTACTGCATTTACCCCCAGACACGAATGGTAGTTTTACCGCACAAGGAAATATTTCCAGATGCAAACATTCACCCAAGACCCCCAGATCACTGTAAGCAGGTGGGAGTGCCTCGCAGAGATGCACTTTTAAATCACCATTTGTGATCATGTTATCTCCCCTGCCAGGAACCCATGCCTTTGGGAGGCTGAGGTGAGTGGATTGCCTGAGCCCGCGGGTTCGAAACCCACCTGGGTAGGCGAGACCTCATCTCTACAATAAATCAAAAAATTAGCCGGGCGTGG
>NW_007071820.1:135028-167126 GCF_000164805.1 Carlito syrichta
CCTGTAATTCCGTCTACTCGGAAGGCTGAGGCGGAAGGATCGCCAGAGCCCAGCAGGTCGAGGCTACAGTGGCCGGGAGGGGCCACTGCACTCCAGTCTGGGCGACAGAGTGAGACTCCAACTGTAAAAAAAAAAATCACCATTTGTGTCCGGGCTCGGTGGCTCAGCCTGTAATCACGCGCTTTGGGAGGCCGAGGTGAGTGGATTGCCTGAGCCCGCGGGTTTGAGACCCGCCTGGGCAACTTGGCGAGACCTCATCTCTACAATAAATCAAAAAATTAACCCGGCGTGGTAGCACGCGCCTGTAGTCCCAGCTGCTTGGAAGGCTGAGGCAGAAGGATCGCCGGAGCCCAGCAGGTCGAGGCTGCGGTGGCCGGGAGCGGCCACTGCACTCCAGTCTGGGCGATGGAGTGAGACTCCAACTCAAAAAAAAAAAATCACCATTTGTGGCATCCCCACAAGCATCCTTTGGGAACTACAAGTTGTCCACATCAGAGCTGCAAACCCTCCCTTCCACTTGTGGAGACCTCGACAAGGGAGTCTAAGGAGGGACATGGCATTTTGACCAATTTGTACATGCACACATTGGATTCCAGAGTAAGACAGTACCTACCAGATACTAACTCTGTGCTTGGTGGAACTGACTGATCAGCCGACCAGCTATGAGGACCAAAACAAAATGCTTTGAGAAAAAGGGCTCTTTAGGATTCACTTAAGTGACTCACAGTCAAAGGCAAGAAACCAATAGCCTGCCACGCTGAGTCTTCTATCTATGCATTTTTTCAGTACAGTTAAATCATCATTCCTTGCACAAAAACAAGCCCAACACAGAGTCCCTGGAATTTTCCAAAAATAGCTCATTCAATTGACATAGCATTCGGCAAAGTTCAAGTACCCAGGTTGGACTACGTGGGAAACCAGCTCCTTCAGGCCAATCAGCCCACTTCGTTGGCATCTCTAGTTTGCTCTGCTTGCTCCATCTGCCCCAGCCCCACCCCCAACCCCTAGCTACAGTGAGCACTGATGGATTGATCCCATGTGGCCCTCCCCTTCGCCACGGTTGGACAGCTGACCCCAGCTAAGCCAAGGAGAACCTTCCTCCTGGTATCTTATAGCCTGGGAAGCAGAGAAGGTTGGTCTGCAGGGCAGACAGAGGAGAGAGGGGTGGTGTTTATGGAGTTGGAGTCCCCGTTCTTGGGGCCAGCCTGGGGCAGCTCCTCTTCCAGCAGTTTCCAAAACCTCCCTCTACCCCAGAACACATTCTCCTTCGATGCTTAAGCTAGCTCAATTGGATTTCCGTTACTAGCCGCCAAACTGGAGCTTGGTCTCTACTTGACATGCAAAAACTTTTGAATAAACTAATCAGAAAACTCCATATTGGTTTATTTCTAAGGGTGTAATTATCAGGTACAATAAGCAGACAGAGGAAAAGATAGTGCATGACACTATTCTTCTCTCCTCTAGAGCCTTTAAACTGAATTTGGTTAATGGCACAAAAAACACTAAATAAACACAGTCAGTCCTCGTTATCTATGGGGAATTGGTTCCAAGTCACACCATCCCCCTCAGATACCAAAATCCAGGGATGCTCAAGTCCCCAATGTAAAACGAAAGAGTATTTACATAGAAGCCACACACAGCCTCACATGTGTAGGTTTAATCATCTCTAGATGACTTCTTTTTTTTTTTGAGTTGGAGTCTCACTCCATCACCCAGACTGGAGTGCAGTGGGCCCTCCCGGCCACCGCAGCCTCGACCTGCCGGGCTCTGGCGATCCTTCCGCCTCAGCCTTCCAAGTAGCCGGAATTACCGGCACGCGCTACCACGCCTGGTTGATTTTTTGATTTATTGTAGAGATGAGGTCTTGCCTGCCCAGGTGGGTCTCGAACCCGCGGGCTCAGGCAATCCACTCACCTCAGCCTCCCAAGGCGCGGGATTACAGGCTGAGCCATCAGGCCCGGCTTCTAGATGACTTCTAACAGCTAATAACGTAAATGTTATGGAAATAGTTGTTATACGGCATTTTTTATTTGCACTACTTTTTTTTTTTTTTGAGTCGGAGTCTCACTCTGTCGCCCAGACTAAAGTGCAGTGGCATGCTCCCGGCCACCGCAGCCTTGACCTGCTGGGCTCCAGCAATCCTTCCGCTTCAGCCTTCTAAGTAGCCGCAACTACAAGCGCATGCTACCACGCCCTGCTACTTTTTGATTTATTGTAAAGATGTGGTCTTTCCAAGTTGCCCGAGTGGGTCTCGAACCCGCAGGCTCAGGCAATCCTCTCACCTCGGCCTCCCAAAGTGCTGGGATTACAGGCTAAGCCACCGAGCCCAGCCTGCACTACTTTTCATTTGCTGTTTGCTATTTTTATTGTGTGTGGCTTATTTTTTCCATATACTTTGACGTGCCGTTCATGGGTTGAGTCTGAGGCGGCAAAACCTGGTTATGGAGGGCTGACTGCACGGGCTTCCCTTCTCCAGCCTCCAATCTTCATAGCTGTGCTTCCCCAAGAGTGGTCCCCGGGGTGGCCACATCGGCATCACCTGAGAACTTGTTAGAGACGCATACTCCCCTAGACCCACAGGCTCAGAATCAAGGTGGGGCCCAGCCAGGTATGATCTGACGCCCTCTGGGTGGCTCTGATCACAGGAAGGCTTGGGGACCATGGGTTCTCTGGTGCTGGATGCTTTCACTTACATTAACCAGCAGCTCCTCCAAACAACCTCATGGATGACCACACTCGTCCCCGGCTCACATTAAAGCTGGCTGGAGTTTGGGGAATTCAACTTGCCTGGAGTCAGCAACTGGGACAGGCCCAAGTGGGCCTCACTAGGCTTCATGCTGTGCTCTCTTCTAGTCCATCCTCCGGCGGGCCTGGGTCCCCGTTCCTCACCCCACCCTAGGAGGCTCGGTCACCGTCGGGCCCAGCTCCAGTCCACAGCAGTTCCTTTTCCAGCCACCAAACCCAGGCTGGCCCCACCCACCAACCCCATTGTTTAAGCCCATTGATGCCACTGGAGATTGTCCTGTAAGGACAAGGACTCTCTTCTCCACCTCTGATGCTTCTCCTACCTCCAACTGGGCCCCAGCCCATCACGGTTTCCTAGCGGTCTCTTTCTCACTCCGGCTTTCCCACGATTTCCAATTCCAAGTCCCACTGATACACAGACCTCCTGTGGGTTAGAAGTCATTGCCTAGGATGCAAGTTTTACCTACTAGGCGTTAAATTTTGGTAGCAGTGCAGCTTCATTCACCCTTAAGCAATAACTGGCCATTTGCTTACAAGTGAGAGTGAAGGACTCAAGAGCAAGTGGGAACCTTTATGAGTTTATGCAGCCTGGCAGCATGGACGATGGCCAGGAAGGGGGTAAAAGAGGAACAAGCAAGTATACGCTCCTCTCCCAGAGCCTGGTCTTGTGACAGTGGCACTTACTAAGACCCAGGGAGACGAGAAGAAAGGACAGAGAAGGATGCTGAGAATTGGGGTGCATAGGACAAGACTGAACCCCAAGGTTGAGGGCAGAGAGAATCTCCAGCCCTTTATCAATATCCCAAGCACTAGCCACCCGGGTCCCCCAACACCTTGTCCCCCTGTGACTTCCTGACTGTCTGCTCCTGTCTGTCTTTCTTCTGCCACCAAGACACCCAGGAGAGCATGGGCCCAGCCAGAGTCTGAACAGAAAGGGCCAGGGGCCTTGGGGGAAAAGCAAGAATGACATCATATACGGAGTCTGCAGAGCTCCTCATGGATAGATTCCCGGGTCACAGGTTCCCAGAAGCCCTTGCACGCAGGAGCAACCTCACGACTGAGCCGGTGCGAGAGTCACCAGGGCGGCCTGGGACACATGCTGCTTCAGCCCTGACATGGCCCATTTTTCATTCTGGGAGGGTCTCTCTATAGAAATGTTGAAGTCGACTGGGCCAGAGCAGAGGAAACAGCCTATTCCAAGTGGCGAGGGCTCAGGCCTCGTAGGAAGCTGTCTCCTGAGACACAGTGGGAACTCTGAATCTGCGGCCAGCCCCAGACTGCGGGGCAGGCTCTGCTTGTCCCCAGAGAGTCCTGGAGAGACTGAGCAGGAACGGGAGGCGAGGGACAACATCTCGGGAGTGAAGCGAGTGTGAGGCTTTGTCCTAAAATCAGAAACTGACAAGGAGAGAAGTCGGGATATGGAAGGAAGCCACCATAGGCTCAGAAAAATAATAGACCAAAAGGAAGTCATAATTGCAATCAGAATCCCTATGTGTAAGAATTAAATGAGCCGATAATAATGACATTAGCCACATCTCCCATGCACCAGGCCTTGGGTTAGATGACTTCCACACACAGTCGTGTTTGATACGTCCAGTGCCCTGCAGGGTAGGAATCGTGACTCCTACTTTGCAGCAGGTTCAACTGCGGCTCCATGGTGCCGTCTGCGGCATGCTGGCTGCCACTGCTGTGGCTTCTCTCTGGGTATCTTTGCTCTTTCCAGGCTGGTCTCCTTGTCCTCGAGGTCCCTAGTCTCATGTTCTGACCTCCCGGAGAAACGCCCTCATGACACCCAGTCCCAAGGCCCGCCCTTCCTCTTTTCAAATTGTTAAAACATCACCCTAACCCCAGGAGACCCTCTCCTTTAAAGTGACCTCCACTCGCCGGTCACAGCAGCCAGAAGCCGGTGGCGCCCTTGTCTCCCCCTGTCCCTACCGGCCACCTCCAGCTCCCGACCAAGACCCATTAGCCCAAATCCACCCACCTCTCAGCATCCCACGGCCGTCCTGATCCATCACGGTCACAGAGTGGCCTTGTTGGAAGCTGCCACCCAGCAACGTGGTTCATGGTTAATGGGAGAATGCCAAGGTCCATCCCCAACTCCTGGCTCCTAGGGGCTGTTGTTCTCTTTCTCAGTCATTAGCCAAGCAACCCTGCAGCTCACTGGCCCAGCACAACCCACGCTGTCGGGAGGGGCAGTGTCGTCCTTGGCTTCACAAGCTACACGTTCTCCAACCGAGGATTTATGGAGTGGGAAGTGGGGTGATGTCCAGTCCCCTCTCTATCTCCTCCCCAGCTGTTCGGTCGGTGGGAGCCTTCATCCTTGGCTCTCAGCAGCTCAGGTTCGCCCCTCCACAGCGGTGCAGGGAAAGCCCCTCATGTGGGACCATCCCCTCTCTCCTCTGCCGTGGTCCTGAAATTTCTTTAACCCTTTGGGTTCCTGACCTCTTCACCGTTTCTATTCAGGTATCAGTTCTTTGGTTCCATTGAGTTCCGCTCGAATCAGGTAAGCTGGAGAGACGGTGACACACATTCTGCAACAGGGTGGGGGGAGGAAAGAGAAAGGAGATGTCATGAGCTCTGACCCTTTGAGGCATGTCTCCGTCACAGTCAGCCCATCGTCCTGCTGGGTTCAACCTCCTCTTTAGCGTATGCTTTTGCATCCTTTTTCTAAGACCCTCTCTGTCTCTTCTTCTACACCTGGAACCTTATTCCCAGCCACACCTCATCAGGAAGACACACAGAGGGAAGAAAAAGATTGTTAAGCATGAAAACTTCATTCATTCCTCACGCGTCTGTCAATTGCCAGCCCCCTACATCTGTCTTCCACGTGGTACCTCATCACGGTTCACACTGTCTCCCACACTTCTCCCCTGTTGCTCTGGTCCTCCCAGCAACACTGTAGGCCCCAAGGAAAGGAGCATGCCCCCTCCTTCTGCTGCTGCCCTCCCAGCCCAGCTAGGCCTGACGTCTCGTCCTCCTTTGTTGGTTCACCCCAGTCCTGGCCACATTCGTTGTGAGGGCTCACTGCCCACACTGGGCTTCTCTACCATGACCCCATGATAGGACCATAAGGAACTTCAACATCTGAGCCTCTCCAGGAATCCCCAGCTGGGAGAGGGACTGCAGGAGACAGCCACCATTTAATGCCTAGTACACGGGGACCCAGGGCCTCTGCCTCCTTGAGAACTTGTCAGCCGATGTTCCTGCCTCCACCCGTGTTTTGTTGTTTTTTTTTTTGAGTTGGAGTCTCACTCTGTCGCCCAGACTGGAGTGCAGTGGCTGCTCCCGGCCACCGCAGCCTTGCCTGCTGGGCTCCGGCGATCCTTCCGCCTCAGCCTTCCGAGTAGCCGGAATTACAGGCATGCACTGCCATGCCCGGCTGATTTTTTGATTTATTGTAGAGATGAGGTCTCGCTGCCCAGGCGGTTCTCGAACCCGCGGGCTCAGGCAATCCACTCACCTCAGCCTCCCAAAGGTCCACCCGTGTTTTAACGGGTGCTTTATCGCGGATGAGCCCATGGAATCAAAGCCTCTTTCACGTGCTTCCCTTGAAACGGCCGAGTCAAATGGGAAAAACTGCAACCCCTTCCTACAGATGTTAATTGGCTGTGTGGGAGCATGTTAGGGGAGATGAGGATGGGAAGGCAATGTTTTCTCGAAGCTTTTTCTGTGCTTCATGTGAATGGAGACTTCTGCAGCCCCCGTTCCCCACGCGTCTGTCCTCCGCACCCTTTGTCAGATTCAGTGAAGCCCTGTCATGACCCAAATGTCCCCCACATGTTTACTGCTTCTTTTCCCGTGTGCAGGTCAGGGATGGGGACGACGGAGAAAAATCGTCATGTCTGTGGGGTGGGACCTTCCTGTATTAGGGTTGCTTTGTTCACCCCTGCAGTAGCCAGCACCCGTCTAGGCAAGCAACACAACACCTTGCATTTTGACGGTACATTTACCGCAGCCAAGGTGCTGCCACCATCACTGTCTCAACTCCCTGATGCCAGAGGGAAAGGCGCCAGGACCCCCGTTTGAGCTGGAAGGCGCAGCAGGGCCAGTTCTCATGCCCAGGTTTGCTTCTTCATCCATGCCTCTTCTAAGAGTGACACACAACAAGAAGTGTTCAGACATGGAAACCACACAGATTAGGAGACATTGTTTGCATTACAAAATAGTTATTTTTCGAAGGCTTTCCTTAAATAAGAAATACTTCTTATGCTTTTTAGTTGCGTGTTTCCAAGATATTACTTACTTGTCAAAATAAGTCAGGAAGGTACAGAAACTGAAAACTAAATTAATAGACTAAAACGGGAAACATTTTACAAACAAAACAGCAATAAACTAAAACAGAACTAAACATGTATTAAAAATACACAAAACGAATCTCTGAGCTTAGAAGAATAGAACTCTGAAAGGCAAAAAATGAGCCTATCTCTGAAAAAGTAAAACACATAGGGTTAATCTCTACTATCTAAAGCTGAGACAAATTGAAAAAAGGCACAAAAACATAAACAGTTCAGAACTGTCATTAGTAAACACATGGTAAAATATTTAACTTCACTGGGAATCACGCACATATGAATTAAAACAATAGTAGTAAACTTCTCTTTGGTATAAAAATTTAGCATAAAATGCTCATTGTTGATGGAGATGTAATGAGATGAGCCAAGAAATACTGAGAATAAATAGATCCAACAGTCTCAGAAAGCAGTTGGAGGTTTATATACACACATATATGCTTAGCTTTAGCTTTGGAAGATTTTGAATTTTGTGATTATAGATCCTCAAAAAAAATATTTATGACACTTGTTTTTGAGACAGGGTCTGATTCTGTCACCCAGGCTGGAGTGCGGTGGCATGATCACATAGCTCACTGCAGCCTCAAACTCCGGAGCTCAAGCGATCCTCCCACCTCAGCCTCCCCAGTAGCTCAGACTACAGGCAAGTACAGCTGTGCCAGGCTAATTGTTTTATTTTTTGGTAGATATGGGGTCTCATTATATTGCCTAGGCTGGTCTCAAACTCCTAGCCTCAAGTAATCCTCCCACCTCAGCCTCCCAAAGTGCTGGGAATACAAGCGTGAGTCTCTGCACCTGGCTCAAGACACTTTTTAAAGACAGTAAAGGACGACTACCATAGAGTTTTGCAGTAGGGATAAGGGATTGTACTAAACTCCAAATACAACAAGGAGAAGTGGGGATTTATAGCCAGTGAGCAGGGGAGAGGGGTCAGTGGATGAAAAATTAACAAGCTGAAACTTCAGGGGTAAACTCTGGCTAAACCAACTTGACAAAATTCTTGCTGAAGACAGGCCAGAGTGATCAGATATTAAGGATAGGGGTGGAGGGGGTGAGGGGAACTTGATCAGATACCAAGGTTTAAAGACTCTTACTAAACTGGTCCAGCAGAATTCTTGCTACAATTGGACAAAGCAGACCAAGGACAGAACCCAAGGTCAGGGTCTAGTCAGTAGGTAGGCTCAGAGGAGCCTGACTCAAGTTCGATCAAGGATAGAGCCTCTGTCTATACACACACACCCCAATATGTGTATTTATATGTATATGAATGTGTGCATCTATATAACTATAGTATGTATAATATATATTATTTTACCATAAGGTACTGCCTATTATATAAAATGTACTTTACTATGTAGATACAGAGGGTGCCAAAAAAGTATATATTTTCAGAAAGGAAAAATCTGTATTAAGATTGTAATACAGCCGGGCTCGGTGGCTCAGCCTGTCATCCCGCGCCTTTGGGAGGCTGAGGTGAGTGGATTGCCTGAGACCGCGGGTTCGAGACCCGCCTGGGCAGCGAGACCTCATCTCTACAATAAATCAAAAAATCAGCCGGACGTGGTAGCGCGTGCCTGTAATTCCGGCTACTCGGAAGGCTGAGGCAGAAGGATCGCTGGAGCCCAGCAGGCGAGGCTGCGGTGGCCGGGAGGGGCCACTGCACTCCAGTCTGGGCGACAGAACGAGACTCCAACTCAAAAAAAAAAAAAAAAGATTGTAATACTCGGCCAGGCTCGGTGGCTCAGCCTGTAATCCCAGAGCTGAGCCTGCAGTTTCAAGACCCGCCTGGGCAATTTGGCGAGACCTCATCTCTACAATAAATCAAAAATTAGCCGGGCGTGGTAGCGCACGCCTGTAGTTCCAGCTACTTGGAAGGCTGAGGCAGAAGGATCTCCGGAGCCCAGCAGGTCAAGGTTGCAGTGGCTAGGAGTGACCACTGCACTCCAGCCTGGGTGACAGAGTGAGACTCCAACTCAAAAAACAAAACAAAAAAATATATATATATATATATTGTAATACTCAATATATACCAATAACAAAAGGTGAATACGAGTCACGTTTGACTTCGGCCAAACATCCAGACGCTGCTGATTATGGCAACATCTCTTATTTCTTAAAATGTGCATACATTTTCTTTGGCACCTTCGGTATATATGATGCACCCAGCACAAAACATTCACATCTTTCCAAAGCTAAAGAAAGAAGTTACTCCGGGCTCAGTGGCTCAGCCTGTCATCCCGCACCTTTGGGAGGCTGAGGTGAGTAGATTGCCTGAACCCGCGGGTTCGAGACCCGCCTGGGCAGCGAGAACTCATCTCTACAACAAGTCAAAAAAAAAAAAAATCAGCCGGGCATGGTAGTGCGTGCCTGTAATTCCGGCTACTCAGAAGGCTGAGGCGGAAGAATCACCGGAGCCCAGCAGGTCGAAGCTGCGGTGGCCGGGAGCAGCCACTGCACTCCAGTCTGGGCGGCAGAGTGAGACTCCAACTCAAAAAAAAAAAAGAAAGAAAGAAGTTACAATGGAGAAAAAGCCAGCGACAAAAGGCTTCTCCTCCACTCCCATTACATGAGCACTCATCTCTTGTACCAAGAGCGGCCTCTGGGTCTGCCTCCTTCTAAGGCTTTTGCTGCACCTGAAGATGACTTCAGGGTAGTTCTCCTCTGTGGCCACCCTCTCTACCCGTGGCTCTCAGATGTGAGATTGCACCAGGATCTCCTGGAGGGCTGGTCAACACGCACATCTCTGAGCCCCATCTGTAGAGTTCCGCCTTGGCAGGTCTGCGGTAAGATCTGCATTTCTCACAAATTCCCAGGCATGCTGCTGGCCCCTGGGCCACAGCTGAGAAGCATGAGTCTACACCACAGGTCTCGTCCCAGTGTCCCATCTGAGCAGCCTCCCCTCTCTCCCTGACTGGCAGAGCCTCATTGCACGGCTCTAAATCAGTAGACAAGTCCCAGCACCCTGGTGAAGACACACAAGAAAGCCCTCACAGAGACCAGACCCAGGATTAAGTGCTCAGATAGACACTGCCTGGCGTCCTCTCAGCTCACGTGCCTTTGCTTTAAACAGTGAGTTCTCAGCTCTGTGGTGAAGGAACCAGCCGCCCTTACTAACTAGATGCCTCAATTGTCCATCACCCCCCTCAGTTTTCTCCCCATCTCGCTGCCAGCAAGTTCCTTCATCAGCACGAGCTTCGGGATCTTCACCTGCGGATGGGCATGGGAACACCGGTGCAATGACAAAATTAAAACTGGACACAAAACTCCTCGTAGAGGGCTTGGCCCATCATGAACGGCAGCAAAGGCCACCTGTCATCATGGTAGTCACTGCCCAGCTCACCTGCAGCCGTCATGCTTCCCGGTCAGCACCCCAATCTATCCCATTTGCTTTTCTTCAAACAATGTGTCTTTGCTTCTTCTGTGATGCCAAATGCTTTTCTTTCTTTCTTTTTTCTTTTCTTTTTTTCCCTGATGACTCGGCAGAGATCAACTTTTATTTTGTAATGGTTTTATTGGGGGTAATGCCTGTTTATTGTTTTAAAGTCATACATTGTGAGATATAAAAAACAGAATTCCCCTCTGTCCCACCTCCTGAGTGACTCGGACTACAGGCATGTACAACTGTGCCAGGCTAATTGTTTTATTTTTTGGTAGATATGGGGTCTCATTATATTGCCTAGGCTGGTCTCAAACTCCTAGCCTCAAGCAATCTTCCCACCTCAGCCTCCCAAAGTGCAGGGAATACAGGTGTGAGTCTCCGCCTGGCTCATGACACTTTTTAAAGACAGTAAGGGACTACTGCAATAGGGTTTTGCAGTAGGGATAACAGATCGGGCTCAACTCCAAATACAAGGACAAGTGGGAATTTATAACCAAGGAGCAGGGGAAAGGGGGTCATGTGATGAAAAATTGCCAGTCCTGAGAGGTAGCGAATGCTAACAGCTTGGTGTGCATCCTTTGCAATCTTTATCCACAAATATACAACATAAAAACCTATATATGTAAATATATATATGTTCTATATAGTTTGGTGTTGTGTTTTGGTTTTTAGAGGCAGGGTCTCACTCTGTCAGCTAGCCTGGAGTGCAGTGGCATGATCATGGCTCACCACAACCTCGAACTCTTGGGCTCAAGCGACCGTCCCACCTCAGCCTCCTAAGTAGCTGAGACTACAGGCATGTGCCACCATGCTCAGCTAATTGTTTGTATTTTTTAGGGAGGAGGGGTCTTGCAATGTTGCCTAGGCAGGCATCGAACTCCTGGCCTCAAGTGAGTCTCCCAAAGCACTAGGATTCTAAGCATGCGGCATTGGGCCTGGCCTCTCTATAGTTATTTTTTACAAGAATGAGGTGATGCCACATAATTTTCTGAAAATTTCTTGTTTTCCCTTTTTATGCTGAAAATTATATTTTAAAAACTTCCAGTTTCCACTGCAGCACATAAAGAGCTTGGAAGTCATCATTCCCAACCTTACGACATGAAAAAAGCTAAACAAACTGAATCATCAATGACTTCTCTTGGACCTTTCAGAGACCTGAGGTTGCAGCTGGTCTGACGGTGAGTTATCTCAATTGACTGTTCACAGTCGGTTACAGAGAACTGAGGTTGCAAGACAAACTGCCAACCCAAAATCTGCAGAGACAGGTGAAGCCAGTCACTTCTGAGACCAGCTTGCCTCAGGCAGAAGCTGCTGCAGCCATAACTGGAGGGAGCACATCAGTGGTAATTCTGAGGAGTTCCTGAAGGCTAAATGTGGGTGAAGATGAGAGCGAGATACTTTTGAGAGATGCAGTGCTGGAGGGGGCACACTTTCGCAGGTATTACTTCTGAGACCCCCACCAGGTTTTTAGGATGAAATGCTGAGAAAGAGCCCCTCATGTCTGTGACAAGGGACGAGAAAAGTAACCACTTTTCAAGAGGCCAGGTGTGCTCTCCAAAGCAAGGCTTACTTCTCAGCAGAAAAGGCCAGAGCCTGACCCACCTCCCCAAAGAAGGGAGCAAAATGCGAAGATACACATGTAATCTGTGCAAAGGTAACATCCCAGGGACACTGGCCCACTAAGAGCTAAAATTTATCCATAGAATTTTAGAACACTGCCCCTTCCCCACTCCTTACCATCACACCAACAAGGTTTCAGGGTAATAACAGGAATTACAACTAAAAGAGCCCGTGAGGCTCTTTCTTTCTTCTTTCTTCTATTTAAGAAGGAGTCTCCAGGGAAATCTAGAAACAACAGAGGATAGAAAAACAAGAAAGCGAGAGGGATTGTAAGCTTCTCACACCTACAGCTACCCAAACATTAAACACAACCAACTCTGGCAACATTAATATAAACTTCACACTAAAGGCCTATTTAACTCCATTCCTATTACCTAATACAGCATGTCTTGAGTTTAAAAGAAAGAAAGAAAGAAAATAGAAAAGTGTGCCAAAAGGCCAGAAACAAAAATAAAAAACAAAACTACAGTCTGAGGAGACAAAACAAGAATCAAAACCAGACTGAAATATGACACCGAATTTTGGAGTTACTAAGAGAGAATTTTCTTATTTTATTGATATATCATAGTTGTACATATTTGGGGGGTACATGTAATATTTTGATACCAGCATATAATGAGAAATGATCAAATCAGAGTAATTGGAATACCCATCACCTCAAACATTTATCTTTTCTTTGTGTTGGGAACATTACTATTATTGTCTAGCTCTTTTGGAATACACAGTAGCTGGGCTCGGTGGCTCAGCCTGTCATCCCGCGCCTTTAGGAAGCTGAGGTGAGTGGATTGCCTGAGCCTGCGAGTTCGAGACCCGCCTGGGCAGGCGAGACCTCATCTCTACAATAAATCAAAAAATTAGCCGGGTGTGGTAGCGCGCACCTGTAATTCCAGCTACTTGGAAGGCTGAGGCGGAAGGATCGCCGGAGCCCAGCAGGTCGAGGCTGCGGTGGCTGGGAGTGGCCGCCACACTCCAGTCTGGGCAACAGAGTGAGACTCCAACTCAAAAAAAAAAAAGAAAGAAATATACAGTAAATAATCGCTAATTATCATTTCTCTACTGTCCTATTGGATACTAGGACTTATTTCTTTTGTATTTTTGTGCCCATTAACCAGCTTCTCTTCATACTTCTCCCTTCCTACTTCCCTTCCCACTTCCCTTCCCAGCTTCTGGTAGCCGCTATTCTATTCTCTAATGAAGTTTCAAAAGATCATTTAAAATAACTAAGGTTAATGTGGTAAAAGCATTCACGGAAAAAATAGACAGCAAGCAAAACAGATGGGTGATGTAAGCAGAGAGACGGAGACCCTAAGAATCAAAAGGAATTGCTATAAATCATAAACACGGTAACAGAAATGAAGGATGCCTTTAAACGGGCTCATCCATAGATTGGATAGATTGGAAATAAATCAGTAAACTTGAAGATATGTCCATAGGACATATTTCACAAACTGAAATCCAAAGAGTAAAATAATTTTTATAAAAAAACAGATGCAGCCAGGCTCAGTGGCTCAGCCTGTAATTCCGCACCTTTGGGAGGCTGAGGTGAGTGGATTGCCTGAGCCCGCGGGTTCGAGACCCGCCTGGACAGCAAGACCTCATCTTGCCTCATCAGCTGGGCATGGTAGCGCATGCCTATAATTCCAGAAGGCTGAGGCGGAAGGACTGCTGGAGCCCAGCAGGTCGAGGCTGCGGTGGCCGGGAGCAGCCACTGCACTCCAGTCTGGGCGACAGAGTGAGACTCCAACTCAAAAAAAAAACAAAACAAAAAACAGATGCAGTGGCTCATGCCTATAATCCCAGCACTCTGGGAGGGTAAGGTAGAAGGATCACTTGAGCCCAAAGGCTTAGGACCTCATCTTTAAAAAAAAAAAAAAAAAATTAGCTGGGAATGTGGCACATGCCTGTAGCCCCAGCTACTTAGGAGACCAAAACAGAAGAATCACCTGAGCCCAGAAAGTTGAGGCTGTGGTGAGCCATGATTATGCCACTGCACTCCAGCTGGGTGACAGAGTGAGACTCCAATTCAAGATAAATAAATTTATTTTTAAAAGACATAAAAGAATATCCAAGAACTGTGGGACAATTTCAAAAGGTATAATAAATGCATAATTTCAATACCAGATGAAGAAGAAAGATGGTACAGATCATTTGAAATATATGAAATAATAATGGCTGAAAATTTTGCAAAATTAATGTTAGATGCCAAACCACAGATTCAGGAAGCTCAGAGAACACCAAGCAGGATAAATACCAAAACAAACAAACAAATCTACAATAGGTACATCATATTCAAGCTGCAGAAAAACAAAGACAAAGAAGAAATATTAAAAGAACCCAGAGAATTGCGGGGAGCACCTTTCCTGTAAAGGAACAAGAATAAGAATTACTACAGACTTCTCATCAGAAGCCACACAAGCAAGAGTAGGCTAATATATTTACTGCACTGGAAAGAAAACACTACCAACCTGGAATTCTGGAGCCAGTAAAGTTATCCTTCAAAACTTCAGGAGAAATAGAGTTTTTAAGGCAAACAAAATTCACCACCAGCAGATCTGCCCACAAGAGATGTTAAAAGAAGTTCTTCAGACAGAAGGGAAATGATACAAGTCAGAAACGGATCTACATAAAGAAAGGAAGAGCCCTGAAGAAGGGAAAAAAATGAAAGTAAAATATTTTATTTTTCTTATTCTTTTGTTTGTTTGTTTGTTTTGTTTGTTTGTTTGTTGTTTTGGAATTGGAGTCTCACTGCATCGTCCAGGCTGGAGTGCCGCGGCATGCTCACAGCCACCCAGCATCAATTTGCTGGGGCCTGGTGATCCTTCCACCTCAGCCATCCAAGTAACTGGAACCATAGGTGCACACTACCACACCCAGCTAATTTTTTACTTATTGTCAATACGAGGGCTGGTCTCGAACCTGTGGGTTTAGGCAATCCTCTTGCCTTGGCCTCCCAAAGTGCTGGGATTACAGGCTGAGCCACTGAGCCCAGCCTATTTTTCTTACTCTTAATCGATCTAATAAATACTTACCTGTTCAAAATAATAATAGTAACAATAACGGCAACCATAGTTACAAACATAGTAACAATAGGACCAGCATAATGGTGATATAGCTTGTGGGCCAGTGAAATGATGCGATACGGGAAGAGAGGGAGGAACTGGAACTACTTTGTCATAAAATACAGTCATTTGTCACTTAACATTGGGGATAGGTTCTGGCAAGTGGACATTTAGTGATTTTGTCATCGTGCAAACATCAAACCTCACAGAGTGTCCTTGCACAAACTCAATGTTAGAGCCCATGGCTCCTGGGCTACAAACCTTTACAGGATGTTACTGTACTGAATACTGTAGACAGTCGGAGCACAATGATATCTGTGTATCTAAACACATCTAAAACGGAAAAAGCACAGTAAAAATATGACGTAAAAGATAAAATAAATGGACACTTACCATGAATGGAGCTTGCAGGACTAGAAGTCGCTCTGGGTGAGTCAGTGAGTGAGTAACATGTGAATGTGAAGACCTGGGACATGTCTGTACACTGCTGTAGAACATTTGTCTTTCTGCAGAATGAAACTAACCTTAGCTATAACATTTTTACTTCATAAACTTTTTTTAGCTTTTTGACTCCTTTGTAAAAACACTTAGCTTAAAATATAACACATTATACAAGCTTTTATCTATTTTTTAAATTTTTTACTTTTGTTTTAATTTTTAAACTTTCTTGTCAAAAGCTAAGACACAAATATGCGCATCAGCCTAGGCCTACATGGTATCAAAAGCCTCAAGCCTTGGCAGTAGTGGGAAACCGCCAGGGGAAGAAGGGATGTACATCTCGTCAGTAAGGATATCTGATCTCAAACCAGGTGGAGTGGGGACAAAAGTGAGGCCCAAACTTTACCTACACAGTGACCATTTATATACCTAACTCTGAATTGTACCCCACAACTTTTTTTTTTTGATTGGAGTCTCACTCCATCGCCCAGGCTGGAGTGCAGTGGCATGCTCGCAGACACCCCAGCATCAACCTGCTGGGTTCAGGCAATCCTTCTGCCTCATCCTTCCAAGTAGCCGGAACTACAGGCACAAGCTACCACACACGGCTGATTTTCTTTTTTTTTTTAATTGTAAAGATGTGATCTCACGAACTTGCCTAGGCTGGTCATGGGTTCAGGCAACTCTCTCACCTCAATCTCCCAAAGTGCTGGGATTACAGGCTTGAGCCAGCGTGCCTGGTCCCCACAACTTTAAAATTAAAATTAAAAAGCCTCAAATCATCACTGGACAGTAAGAATTTTTTCAGTTCCATTATCATCTTATGGGACCCACCATCATCTATGAAGTCCATTGTTGACCAAAGCAGTGCTAATGGCATCTGACTGTACCTCACTACATGCAAATTGGCATAGTATTATTTGGAAGTATACGTAGATTAGCTATTGTAAATGTATATTACAGAAGCTGAGACAGGGGAATGCTTGAGCCCAGGAGTTCCAGGCTGTAGTGTACTATGATCACACCTGTGAACAGCCATCGCACTACAGTCTGGGTAAGACTCTAACTCTTAAAAAAATACAGCAAGATCTTATCTTTTAAAAAAGGAAAGGAAAGAAGAAAAAAGTTATATTCAGCTGGGCACGGTGGCTCACATCAGTAACCCCAGTACTTTGGGAGGCCAAGGCAAGTTGTTGCTTGAACTCAGGAGTTTAAGACCAGCCTGGGCAAATAGTGAGACCTCATCTCTACAAAAAAATCGAAAAATTAGCTAGGCATGTCCACATGCCCGTAGTCTCAGCTACTCAGAAGGCTGAGGTAGAAGGATCACCGGAGCCCAGGACATCGAGGCTATGGTGAACTGTGATGGCGTCACTGCACTCCAGCTTGGGTGACAGAGTGAGACCCCAACTCAAAAATACATATACCTTGGGGAGGGGGCACACCTCATCAGCAAGGGTACCTACATAATGAACATTTGTATACCTAACCCTGAATTGTACCCCACATATTCAAAATAAATTTTAAAAACACATATACCTGTATATTGCAAACTCTATGACAGCCATTAGAAAAATTGTTGGAGAAGTATAACTGATATTCTGACAGAGGAGAGACAATGGAGAAAATGAATTATATAAAATGTTCAATTAAGATTGTATTTAAGCTGTATTTACTGCCTGGTGTGCCACACTCTTTCCTGAAGTGTTTGAAGCTTTCTGTTTTTTTAAGGGCGCAAAGGAGCCAAAATTATTCTTCACTGTCTAACGGTGATATGCAATGAGTGCCCAACGAATAACTTTCTTCGATAAATTTGACTACAGAAATCAGAAAGTCCCTCTCTGACCCCAGGCAGATGCCTTCCAGCTAGGATGAATCTGGTCACTGGTTTCCGTGGACACAGTGCTCAAGGCGGTGTGGCGGCATGATCTTTTGTGGTGGCAGTTGATCACCTTCCCAATGCCAGGACGGGGGGTGGTAGCCAGATGAGGATCGTGTCTTCGTCCATTTTTTCTACAAAGAAGACCGCAGACTGGGTAATTGATAGAGAAATTTCCTCTTACAGTCCTGGAGGGTGATGAGTTCAAGTTCAGGGGGCCCGCACCTGAGGACAGCCGTCCTGCGATGCCATCACACGGCGGAAGGCCTCACACGGCAAGTGGTGTCACTAAAGAAAAAGAGACAAGAGAGGGCCGAACTCGCTTTTACAACAAACCCGCTCTCAAAATGAGGAGCCCCCTCCCGCCATAATGACATTAACCCACTCCTGGGGGCAGACCTAATCACTTCGTGACCTAATAATCACCTCTTCAATGTCCCACCTCTCGGTTTCCAACACTTGAACTTTGGGAAACGCATCAAACCATTGCAGAGAGAAAGAGTTTCAACACAGTAAGAGAACCAATAAACTGGAGGACAAGTAGAATCCACTTACCGCTTTTCTGAGGAGGCGAAGAAATGGAAAAGTCACATCCAGCTACAAAATCTCCAACACAACTGTCCCAGCCGTTACCATTCCCTCAGGCCTGCCTGTGCTTTCTGTGACACCTGCTCAGAGCCTCCACGCTTTCTGTGGAAACAACTCGCATAATCACACAAAAGGGTATTCACATTTTACAAGACATGGTCAGAGAGAAGGTCAGGTTTAACACACCCCGATAGGTCCCTTAAAAAAAAGTCAAATGAGTAAAAAAGACAGGAAACAGTGGTAAATGAACCACAAATATGGCGAACAAGGCCTTGCACTGAGCTGGAGTTTGAATCCGTTGTGGTACTCGAGTTCCTGGCAGTCTGTGAAGACAGAGCCAGACCCAGTGATCTAAACATCCTACCATCCATCGATGTGTGGTTCGATCCCCACTTGAATGCCCAGTGAAGATCGTGACCCACCTCCTGGAAGGTTGGCACGTGTCTTGCTACAGTGAATAAGACATCAGTATTTAAAAGCCGGTGTGTTTCTCCATCTTGCCTCCCTCCAGGTCTAGTAAATAATGAAGCTGCCAACGATAAGCTTTGGGCCCCTGAATAAAAAGGGGCTAGCCCAGAACCCCTGCCAACCCTCTATGGACGTGCAGCATGAGCAAGAAATAACACTTGGCTGTTTACAGCTACCAAGATTTTTTTTTTAGTTATCTCGCCTCTGTGAATAAATCACCAAGCCTCTGAGAATATATAGCCAACCACAGAACCCACTCAGTATACACACCAGTGATTTAAATTAACACACAGCTAGTGAGGTCATTTTGCAGCTTAAGTTAGCAAATTCAATTTCCTCTCACCAACATATTTTATAACTTAAGTGAACAAATACAATTTTCTGTAACAAACCTGGTTTCCAAACCCATGTGATCAAAACATTCATTTCACCAGCCTCTCTTCTTCTCAATAACGACCAGTAGCATGGGAAGGATCTTGTCACCGAAAAGCCTATGTCTCTCCTGCCTCTTCATTTTTTGTACTTTAATGGGAACTGAAGTGTGAATATCCTCCTATCTTACGGAGAAAAGCAATTACAAAACAACAGCAAAAGTTCACAGAGCTTCTTATTAAGTATAATTACAGCTTTAATCACTAAATCAATCTATCAACATAAAGCCTGTAATGTCTAATTTCCACAATAGCATAATTATAATTTTTAAGAAAAGAAGTCCTGCATGTTAATTTGAAAAAATACTTAAATGTGCTAACCTGTAAACTGGTTGCCTTTGAGTGGTAGGGATATAAGCAATTTTATTATTCCAATTTCTCCCTTCCTGTATTTTTAAATTGTTATCATAAGAGCAGGTTACTTTTATAATGAGGAAATATGAAACTTTAATGGCCTCAATTATAAAATAAATGTATTCATCTAAAAAAATATATCTTCCTACCAATTTATGCAGAGTTTTGTATTATGTTGTATCATCTGTCTCTAGAAAAAGAATGGTTTTTCTAAAAAGTGATTACCAAATGTAAAATTGGACTTTGGAAATGCTAATCCCTTGAAGGATTAACAAAATCAATGTGCTATGTAGAAATGGGTGAGAATGGAAAGGGTGAAAAAACCAGTTAAAAACACAGGACTCTGCCTGAGCCCACGGGTTCAAGACCCGCCCGGGCAACTTGGCGAGACCTCGTCTCTACTATAAATCAAAAATTAGCCGGGTGTGGTTGCATGTGCCTGTAGTTCCGGCTACTTGAAAGGCTGAGGCGGAAGGATCGCCAGAGCCCAGCGGGTCAAGGCTGCGGTGGCCGGGAGCGGCCACTGCACTCCAGTCTGGGCGACAGAGTGAGACTCCAACTCAAAAAAAAAAAAAAAAGTTCTGAAATTTTCAAGGACGGCACAAAAGTATTACTGAAGAGCTTATGGAAAAGTTTAGATTCTTGGTTTAATTCCTAGAGCTTTTGATTCAGTGGGTCTGGTGTGGGGTGCAGGGACCTGCCTGTCAGGAAGGGCTTTCCAGATGATTCTATGCAGAAGTCTCTCCAGCACCTTTGAGAAACACCCCAGAGAAAGCAGAAAGGTTTGATCTAGTGGAGAAGTTGAAGGGTGGGTGAGAAAGAAACTGATTCAGTAGGTCTCATCCCTGGCTGCATAATGGAATCCTCTGGGTAGCTTCTTAAAAACACTAATGTCCAAAAGTACCAGCGGATCCAAATCTTTGGGCAACTGTAGGTTTTGAAAGCCCCCCGGGTGATTCGGAGGCACAGCAAGGTGGCCTCCACTATGATTGAACAGAAAAGGCTCTGCACCTTTCAAATGGCATCACAGAGGCCACTGCTGCTCTGCCGTGCCTGGCTGCTTGCTCCAGCTGTCCGTCACAACCCCTGGTGACCGGGCAGGAAACAATTTGGCTGGAAGCAAGCTGGCCAGAATGCAAGTTTTAAAGCCTTCAAACGGTGGACAAAACTGGAAGCAGGGCCAAAGCAGCAGAGCAGACATAATTGGCTTTAAATTAATGCAAAACTTTGCAAGAAGGAACTCCAACCTCTGAAAAATTCTAGATAATTTTCTTTTGCAATTTGTTTGGATGACTGGGTTTCCTGTTGTTGTTTTCCTTTTACAAATGCCAACTATTCCCGTGGAAAAAAATGAGAAAATACAGACAAGCAGAAAGAATGCCCATCATCCTTCCCACTCAGAGACAATCAATAAAGCCCCTTGGAGTGTATCCTTCTAGAGCTTTCCTTACACAGATATGTGCATCCATTTTTATCTCACAGATTTTTCCAACTAATCTCATTGGACTTTTATGGCGATCCAAACTGTCTCTGTTATAAAGAGCACAGGAGAGGGAATAAATGGCTAAGGACTAACTAGAAATACAAAGGGAAAAAAGTAAGAAAAGATAACATTCTGAAAAAAGCCGTCAAAAAATTCTCAAGGACACACAAATTGTTGCAAAACTCCCCTCATTATTTTCAAACGTTACCAAAAACTGCAAAAAATAATGACATGTATTTTCAACGAAATCGCCATTACTGCCAAATGATCGTGAAGATAACTTGCATCGGGCTGACTTTTTTCTGTCCAGTCCCTCCCAGGGGCCAGACACGCTCGCTCCTACCTCCGCAAGATGTCACATCTTCCTGAGTGATGGCTCTCCTCCTCTTCCGTTGACCCACAGCTTTTCTGCCATTCGATGCCCAGTTGAAACCCAGCCCCCTTCCCGGGCAGGCCTCCACAATCCCTCCAGCCCACCCTGCAGCGCTTTCTCTGAGCCTCCCGTGTTTCCTACCCCCTCCCTGTGGCTCTTCATCAGTTTCTGTCCTATGCACCTTGGAGTCCCTTGTGCTTTCATCTCGTGTCCCCACAGAGACCGTCATCTCTCTTTGGGCTGAATCCAGCTTATCCTCTTTGATGCACAGCACAGAGCGCAGCGCTGGGCATACAATAAGCTGTCGATAAATATTGAATGGAGTGGAGGGACTTTATGGGTGGAATTTTTTAAAACATTCTATCCATCAGTAAAACTCAGTGGGTCAGCATTTCACAGTGGGAGGGTCACCCTGGAAGCCCCAGTGTCATTGTAAAGAAGCAGGTCTGCTGGAGGGCGGGGAATGGAAATGCCTTCCTAGAGGCAGGTGTCTGCGTGGAGGTCGGAGGACAGGGACAAAGCAGCCACCTGTGGGAGGACTCCCCAAGCTGGCCCCTCTGACAAAGGCTTTCCCTGCACAGGCTTCTCAACAGCTCGCTCGGGGTTAGGCAGGGAAGGAAGGGGAACCCAGACGAGCTGACAGTCTCCTGCTGTCGGAAGCCTAGCACCAGATAGAGTCCGGGGAAAGAAATGCTTTCATCCCGTAAAAAGATATGAGACCTTGCCCCTACAAAAAAGGCAAAAATCAGCCAGGCACGGTGGCATACACCTGTGAACCCAGCTAACTGGGAGGCTGAGGTGGGAGGATGGCCTGAGTCTAGGAGGTTGAGATGCAGTGAGCCGTGACATGCCACCGCACTCCAGTGTTGGCAACAGTGAGACCTTGTCTCAAAAAATAAATAAATATATATGCCTGGCTCAGGGGTGGCGAAAAGAAATGAAAATTCCAAGTCTCCATTGAGGAAGAGGAGGGTTTGCTGTCTTACAAATAGAAGAGGTTCACCAGGGGAGTGCCCCCGAGGCCAGGAGTGAATGTCCCCAGGGGGTGACCTCACAGAAATCTCATCAGGAAGACCAAGGTTCAGGATAACCTGGGACCTGCCAAAGAAAATGAGGGTGGTAAGCCAGCTCTTTAAAGAAGTGGACATAAATTGTGTTCGCGACAACTCTCTACAGGGATTGCCTTGTACTTGTTCAGAAGAAATTCCTTAATAAGCCACTTGGGATAGAAGCTGTGGGCTGTAGTGAATTTGCCAAAAGCCGATTCAGAGAAAGTTAATTCTCCAAAACACAAATTGCTGGATGTCTAATTCACCAAATGACCAATTTGCCCAAAACTGTCAGACAAATACTATACAACTGACCCTCGGAGGTCTGTCCCTGTGGCATCCCCCTGTCCTACCAAAGTGAAGCGTATTAGAGGCTTTTTCTGTAGTTTGGTTTCACGGCCTTTGGGAATGAATATTTCTTGTTGCTCTGATTCCTGGTGTTGTGCGACACCTCTCGTATGCAGGGGACAAGACTTCAGTCTTCTGGCATATCTCCACTCTGTCCACGGCCCTCTCGCTATCTCTTAGAACGAGGAGGAGCCAAAGAGTTGTATCAAGTGAATAGTCTCGTGTCTTGTCAGAACTGTCTATTACTCCAGACGTGCTTCCTCACCACCCCACACTGGCTCAGGTTTTCTCTGCCTTGTGGATGGTGTTCTCAGCCTATCATGCAGAAGTGGGCGTGGAGACGTGAGTCCACCAGTCAACCTTAGGCAGAAATACGCACAGAGACAACGGGGACCTGCTCTGCAGGCAAGCCGTCCCACTTGGATCTGACCTGTGGTCGCCAGAATCGAGCTCTGGAATGTGAAAGGCCTACAACACTGACATTCGACTTCCCCGCCATGACGCTTTATGAGTCCAAATTCTGATCATCCAGGGAGGTGTGTTTTGGTGAATTAGCATACATCTAAAAAAGGACTCCCCGTGTTGACCAAAACCACCTTGCACAAGACAGACAAGGCAAGGTCTTGACTCCAAAGGGACAGTGCAGGGGAACCAAAGCAGAGGGGAAAGGAGTAAGCAGGTGGCAGGCGGGGCAGGTGAGATGGGAAAGCCTGCCAACAGCACAAGTCCTCCCTGGAGCCCCCACAGTGCCAGTGGAAACTGACCAAAAAGCCATGAAGGGCTGGGTATGGTGGCTCACTCCTGTAACCCCAGCACTTTGGGAGGCCGAGGTGAGAGGATTGCTTGAGCCTAAGAGTTCAAGACCAGCCTGGACAACACAGCAAAACCTCAACTCTACAACACATCAAAAAAATTGCCAGGTGTGGTGGCATGCCTGTAGTCCCAGCTACTCAGGAAGCTGAGGCAGAAGGATTGCCTGAGTCCAGGTGGTTGAGGCTGTGGTGAGAGACTGAGGGAGACCTCAACTTAAAAAAAAAAAGCGATAAAGGGTTTGATGTGTGTGCGGAGGTTTCCCAGAGAGAAACAGCATTCTGCCAAGAGTCGGGAGTGGACAGAGGGGTCTTCTGCAGACGCAGGGTTGCTGAGGTAGAGAGATCCCACGGAAATCTGCAGACAGCCTGGGCTCTGGACTGTCACAGGTCAGAGAAGTTGGGCTCGTCAGGTTCAACCTCATCTCCAAGAGGCAGGAGAGGCTAGATGACAAATGACAGGACTGGATGGCCAAGAGGAGACCATGTTGGCCCAATGGCTGTGGACTAAGAGAAACATATATGCTATTCCTTTACACAAATTTGGAGCAAAAAGACAGACACTGAAAGGAAAGTCCCACTGCTGAAGCGGTGCTCTCAAGTTTATGAAATGAAACGAAGCAGAATGACACACATCTGAGCTTGCATTCGTCTTTCCTCTCTGGGAAGATAGTCATCAAGTTTGAACTTGATTTTATGTGAAAGGGAAGTACAAGGTGGTGAGGCAGACAAAGCAACAGTCTAAATTCCTCTCCCGCCGGGCTTGGTGGCTCAGCCTGTAATCCCGCGCCTTTGGGAGGCTGAGGTGAGTGAATCGCCTGAGCCCACGGGTTCGAGACCCGACTGGGAGGTGAGACCTCATCTCTACAATAAATCAAAAAATCAGCCGGGCGTGGTGGCGCATGCCTGTAATCCGGCTACTCGGAAGGCTGAGGCAGAAGGATCGCCGGAGCCCAGCAGGCCGAGGCTGCGGTGGCCGGGAGCGGCCACTGCACTCCAGTCTGGGCAACAGAGTGAGACTCCAACTCAAAATGAATAAATAAATAAATAAATTCCTCTCCCAGTCTGTGTCCAGGTGAGCCAGGGGAGTGGACAGTGCAGTGTTAGGAACAAAAGGGAACCAGCGGCAATTAATTTCCTAAGCAAAATAGGCCAGAAATGCTATGAAATGGTGAGTAGAGACTAGAACCAGAAATTAATGGATGGAGGTGAGATGGAGTGTCCACTGTCCAGCTGTAGGAAGAGGAGGAACAGTGAGAAAAGAAGTCCATTGATACACCAAAGGAGGTAGCCTTGATGGAGCCCATGCCTTGCATGAGGGTGGGAGGCAAGTGTTTAAAGCTCAGATCAGTCCAGCTCTAGGCCTCATTTCTTATTTGACTTGGCACCAAATCATCCAGTCTTGTGCACAGAATGCATCCATTCATGCAACACATAGCTGTTGGGCTCCAGCTACGTGGCAGGCATTGTTCTAGAAGTTGGGCCTATGCCCATACACTGTGAACAAGTCAGGCACAACCCCAGCTCTCAAGAAAGAAATTCAGCAAGGAAACCTCAGACAGTGAGAAGTGCTAGAACGAAGATACAAAGAGTGATGTGATGGAGATTGGAGCTGGGGGGTGGCTCCCATGGTGTGGTCAAGACCAGGAGGTGTCCCTGTGAAGGTGACTTGGGTTGTACCTGACAAGGATCCAGGGATGTGGTGATCTGCGAACACAGTCATCCGGAAGGAACAGCCACGTTGATGTGTTAAGGCAGAGGGAAAGCTAGCAGAGCGCTTAGAAAATGAGGGGAGACAGGAACAAAATCAAGCAGAGACAGAAGGGACTTGAACACACAGAGGTGACAGCTGGGCATGCTCCACCCAAAAGCATGGAGAGCACAGGGAGGAAGTGGAGAAAATGGCAGAGAGAGGAAACCGAATCCCCCTCCTGTCCTTCAAGGGCTCACACACACTGCTGCCACTGTCCCTACGCAGTACCTTCAGGCAGAAGAGACGGGCTCCCTTAGTACAGCCTTATTGGGTTCTTATACCCACTGCCCAGAAAAACCAAGACTGCTGCAGTCGATGCAGTAGAGAAAGGGTTTAATATTGCAAAGCAGCTGCGCCAGGAGGCTGGAGGCATTTCTCAAATTCACCTCTCCCAAGAATTCATAGGCTAGGGTTTTTAAAGGGAATTTGGCAGGCAGGGACCTAGAGACTGCTGTATGGTTGATGATATCATGAGGGGTGTCAAAACTGTCTTCGTGTCACAGCCAATTTCCAGGTGGAACATCACAGGACCGGTGGAGCCAGCTTTCTGGTATGTGTTTTGGGTTCAGTGGGGCCTCTGAAAGTCATAAGAGTCTGAAAAATTTCTCAATACCATTCTTAGGTTTTACAATAGATGCTACCTATAAAACAAGTCTCAGTGACCATCACCTACTAGCCCCTGGGAGTGAGCTGTTAGAGAGGTCATTTAGGAGGAAGGTTTGCAGGAGGTGGGGTCCCTGGAGATTGGAGCCACTTTTGTCCCTGAGCCTTCACCTCTGTCTTCAAGATCTATGCAGTCTTCCACCCCATGTTTAAGGGGAAATATATTTAACAGCCTTGTGGGGCAGCTTTCCCCCCAGGGGTCAGGACATGGAGATAATCAATTGCCCTCTATCGGAGTAAAAATAAACCTAGAAACAGCAGATTTGTTAAGTTCTAACAACAGCTGCAGCTTTTCAGGGCTTGTCTCTTGTACAGCTTTCACCCTGTGGCCTGATATTAATTTTATGTAGGCAGTTTCACTCTGGAATGTTAAGGCACTAACTTGCTTTACGTTCCATTCCAGGGCCCACTGTCCCCCTCATATTCCCACTTGGAGCTGTCCTGCCCCTACTGAAATCTAGCAGAGCCAAAGGAGATTAATTGCTGCCTGGGAAAAGCAGGATCTCGGCTTCCACAAGATGTGCAGGGTCTCCCTCCTCCTGTCCTTTCTCTGCAGTGAGCTTTGCACACCGGTCAGCCAGCTCCAGCGTTCTGGAGAGATGTGATAAATGGGCTCACACTCTTCACAGACGTTGTGTTTTCTAGTCAGTTAAAGAGCCAAATTTTCCAGATGTCATTGGTGTAGCTGGCAGCCAGTTCTGCCCCATTTAATCACATTATCTTGGGGGCCCAGAAGGCAAAAGAATTTAGGGTATTTTTTTTTCAATTGAAACTCAAACAGACAAAGGGTAACGGGATGGAATTAACAAATGTCTAAAGGCAGAGAAGGAAATGGCAGGCTGCCCTGAGAGTGTCTTCTCCTCTCTACCTCCCGTCACCTGGAGTCTAATGCTGGCTGGGAGACCAAGGCCTTTATGGCAAGCGCCAGCAAGAAAAGCTGTCACAAGCCCCAGACCAACTAGACAGTTGCTTCCAAAGAGAAAGTGGGGCCCAAAGAGCATCATGACTGTACCAGTTTTCGCCACATAAATTGAGGAATGGGAAATTTATTAGGAAGCATGGTTTGCATCATCAAGACCATTATTGTTATAATTTCCTCAGAGTTCCGGCCAACGCGAAGGTATAAGGAAAAATCAATTGTGTGGTAAGCTTAAGAGCCCATAAATTGCTCACCAACTTGGATGAAACATGCCAAACTCTGTAAAAGATTTAAGAAGGTTTGTTCTGAGCCAAATGTGAGTGGCCCAGGCCATGGCAACCTCCCAAGGGGTCCTGAGAACATGTGCCCACAGTAGTTGAATTGTATCTTGATTATATACATCTTTAGGAAGACATTACAAAAAACCATGAATCAATATGTGTGAGGTTCATACTGGTTTGGCCTGGACAAGCAAGAGATCTCCAAGTGGGGGCTGGCAGTTCAGAGGTGAATTCAAAGATTTGCTGTCTAAGGAATTTTGAAATCAGGAAACGAAATGTTGCTGTTGAGATAAGAAGAAGTTTCTTGATATGTAGATGAAGCTTCATAGCTGGCAGCCCAGAGAGAGATTAGATAGCAAATGACTAAGCACTTCTGTGGGCGCCCCTGGAAAGGTGATTCTATACTGATACAAATTTCCCAAGAGATGGTTTTGAAGGGTCCTAAAATATTTTTTATTTACTTCTTTTTCTGTTATGTGATGTATGCCAGAGTTGGGTTGGAAAGTGGACTGGGCTCGGTGACTCAGCCTTCCACTTTGGGAGGCCGAGGCAAGTGGATTGCCTGAGCCCACCGGCTCGAGACCAGCCCAGACAACTTGGCGAGATCTCACCTCTACAATAAAATAAAAAATTAGCCAGGCGTGGTAGCACGTGCCTGTAGTTCCGGCTACTTGGAAGGCTGAGGCAGAAGGATCGCTGGAGCCCAGCAGGTTGATGCTGGGGTGGCATGAGTGTGCCACTGCACTCCAGCCTGGGTGACAGATTGAGACTCCAACTCAAAAAAAAAAGAAAGTAAACCACATTATATAGCGTTAATAAGAACCCATCTCCCTGGCCTCCTTAGTTAGAAATTTGGCAAGAGAGAGAAAAGAAAACACGGTCAGAGTTCAGTCTTCAGCAAGTAGCAATCTGTCCACCCCACTGAAAAGGTTTCTGTAGGCTTTGACAGTTTGTGAATGACACTGCAATTTGATCTAGCAACACTTTCATTTAGGTTTGGTTTTAATGTGCTGTTCAGGATTTCCTTAGTGATGTGTCTGCTACTTTCAGCTCATAGCTCTTATGCTCATCACAATTAAAAATCATCTTCATTATTGGAATATTCATTTTTAAAAATAACTTTGTAATTACAAGTCTAAAACTCTGACTTCTAAACCTTTATTTCCATTGAGACAATTATTTTTATCATGAGATAGATCCATGACCTATTTCACAATGTTGTTATAAGGAAAAATGAAGGATGTGTGAAAAGTACATAATGGACGCTCAGTAAATGTCAGTCCTCTTCCTTCCACATACCCCTGTCCTTTATGGAGGTTGAAGTTATCCTGCAGGCATAAAGAACCGACAGGACCTTAGAAACTCTTCAAGGTTTGGTGGTTAAAATTCAGACTTCAAAGCCAGCCAGATTTGGTAAAAAAAAAAAAAATCGTTGTCTCCTGCCCTTATTAGCTGTCTTTGAGCAGAGCACTTCACCTCACCCCAAACCTCAGTTTTCTCATACGTAAAATGGACACTATCTTGAGGAATTTGGTCAAGATGAGATAAAATAGATCACATGCAGAAGATTGAAACAGGACCCCTACCTGTCACCATGCACAAAAATTAACTCTAAATGGATCAAAGACCTAAACGTACAACCTCAAACTATAAGAATCTTAGAAAACGCTGGAGACACCCTTATGGAAATTGGAACTGACAACCAATTCCTGATCAGAATCTTAAATGCCCATACCTTAAGAAATAAGATAGGCCAGCTCAGTGGCTCAGCCTGTAATCCCAGCACTTCAGGAGGCCGAGGCGAGTGGATTGCCTGAGCCCAAGAGTTTGAGATCGGCCCGGGCAACTTGATGAGACCCCGTCTCTACAATAAATAAATTAAAAAATTAGCCGGGCAAGGTAGCATGCACCTGTAGTTCCAACTACTTCGAAGGCTGAGGCGGAAGATCGCCAGAGCCCAGCAGGTCAACACTGGGGTGGCCATGAGCGTGCCACTGCACTCCAGCCTGGGCGACAGAGTGAGACTCCAACTCAAAAAAAAAAAGAGAAAATAGTGGGACCTCATCAAACTAACGAGCTTCTGAAAAGCAAAGCAAAAGAAACTATCAAGAGAGCAGGGAGACAGTGCACAGAATGGGAAAAAATATTTACTGTATATCAAAGGTCTAACATCTAGAATCTACAAGGAACGCCGTGCCAAAAGGAAAAAAACCAACAGCCCCATTAAAAAGTGGGCAAAAGACACAAATAGATACTTCTCAGAAGAAGATATATGGGCAGCCAACAGACACATGAAAAAGTGCTCAGCCTCACTCATAAGCAGAGAAATGCAAATCAAAATCACATTGAGATACCACCTAACCCCAGTCAGAATGGCCATCATTAATAAAACAGTCAACAACAGATGCTGGCAAGGATTAGGAGAAAAGGGAACATTTCTTTTTTGCTGGTGGGAATGCAAACTAGTGGAACCTCTCTGGAAGACAGTGTGGCGATTTCCAAAAGAACTAGAAATTGACCTTCCATATGACCCAGCAATTCCCCTACTGAGAATATACCCAGAGGAACTCAAATCATTCTATAAAAAAGAAACCCGCACGTATGTTTGTTGCAGTTCTATTCACAATACCAAAAACATGGAACCAACCATGTTGCCCATCAGAGCTGGACTGGATAAAAAAAGGTGATACATACACACAATGGAATATTATGCAGCCTAAAGAAAGACGAACATATGGACTTTGCAGCAACCTGGATGGATTTAGAGTCGATCATACTCAGTGATCTATCATAGAAACAAAGAACAGAGTACCATATGTTCTCACTCATACGCAGATCTTAAACAACTATAATACCATAAGAAAGAGATTGGCAATAGTGGGAAACTGTCAAGGGAAGGAAGACTAGGATTGGCAGTTGAGGGAAACTGCCAGGGGAGTGAGGGGCACACCTCATCAACAAGGGTACCTGCATAATTAACATTTGTACACCTAACCCTGAGTTGTACCCCGCATCTTTATAATAAGAAAAAAAGATGAGATAAAATATGTGTGTCAAACACAGCCTAGCGGAAGTCATCTATTAAATGAAAGCTGTCATTATCTCTAAGTGCCCAGGGGCTGGGGGGACAGAGTAAAGAGCCAACTCTGCCCGGTGTCCTGCCCTCCTGAATCCAAAATTCCAGTGAGCTTGGAATCACCGGTATTCTTCAATTCTCTTGAAGGAAAATCCCCAATTTGGGATCTTTGGGACCCTATTCTGAGCCAAAAGCAAGCTTTCTTTTTAGAAAGCAAATTCATGCACTAGGGATTTATAATGGAAAATTTGATGCTGTCGTTTATTCATAGGGTCACTGGGCATGAGGCCATAAACGTGATTTATATCCAAGGTCCGGCTGTGAGGCTCAAGGGTAATATACTTCATCATCACGCTCAGGCAATGGCTCCTCCAAAGAGTTTCCTTTTCTGTCAGAACCTGGAAGTCGATATCAGGTCTTCAGAGAATTCTAAACGTCCACAGTTAGGCAGGAGGCGGTTGAAAGGTCAGGCAGTCTACTATGGTCCGTGAGCACTCCAGAAAGCGACCTGCCCCTCCGAGCTTTGATTTCCTCCTCTGCAAACTTACTGCCTCTTCCACTAATGCTCCAGGGGCAGTGATGAGGTGTGCAGCACGCAGTGGGTGTCAGGCGGGCAGAGGCAGGTGACCCCTGGGAGGACGTGAAGAGAGGAGGGAGGGAAGGAGAAAGAGCAACTGTCGATGATGTTTCAGGACCAATTCCTGTAAAAGCTAGAGAAGAGGGCATCTGGTCCCCAGTTCTCAGCCCTGTACTACACCTGCCACCATCCTCACTCCCGCTGAGCTCTCCCCACCCAACTCTGCTCCTCTTGGAGAAGGGCGGGCTCTCCTCGCTTGCGGGAGCTCAGTCACTCTTATCAGAATGCAGGGGTATCTCCCAAGTGGACTTTGTGTGAGACAGAAGGTGGTGCCTTCTCATGCCTGGGGAGCTCTTTTAGTTTTCTATCCCCTCGGTTACTCACCAAACATGCTGAGTATCCACTGTATGTTCACAAAGACTTTCACACCATCCAACAGGACAGACATCTGAGTGAGCAGGCATCTCCAGTATCCTCTCCCTGGGAATGAGCATGAGTCTCCACGTTGGACAGTTCTGGATGCAAACCGTGACTCTGCCCATGAGAACTCTCAATACCTCTGAGTCTGTTTTCTGCGACATGGGGTGACATTAAGATCTCTCTCTCAAGAGTTTCTGTGAGACTTCTGTGCATTCTAGTTTATTCTACAGCGCTGCCTGATATCATCCACCCCAGGCACCACTCTAGAGCTCCGAGCCAGCTGGCCCACCTTGAATCACAGGGTCAAAATCCCATAAGGAGGAATGCATCCCAATGCTGACACCTCGGCCATACCCTGTTCCTACCAGGCCAGTCACATGCTCTGCTTCTCAGTCTCCTCAGATGACCTCAGCCTGAGCCCCTCACACGTGATGTATGACTGGCCCCACCCTCTCTCCTCTGCTGGGACTCTTGGTACCTTCTGTGGTGGCATCTGTTCCCAGGGGATCTGGGCTTCTCTCACCCGGGTCATAAGGGCCTGTGTTGGGCAGGTCCACCATAGCCTTCCGCAAAAAAGGAATCAAAAACTGAGTAAAAATCTTATCTCTGAGAGTCTTCCCATTCTGAGCCAAGCCTTGACTGTGGACCCAGCTCCCCAAGCATTTGTTTCCCCCAGCCATAAAATGAAAATGGGGTCTTATGCGTGCCTCCCAGGGATAGAACAACCAGGATAGAGTAATTTCAGGGACACAGAAAGGCTTGAACACCCCGAAATCCCTCCCTTGCTTGCTCACTGGTGCCTGAAATTACTTCAACAGAAAACAACATGCTTTATTCCACAATTAGAAGTAAGCCTTTAAACATAGATTTCTCCGGTTGAGGAAACACAATGATTATGCTCATACTGAGTGCAAATCAATGATTCTCAAGGGAATGGAGGAGTATGTCATAATCTCCAGAGGTGGGGGATTGAGGCCATGTGCATTTCTTTAAAAATCACCTTCACAGCCAGGCTCGGTGGCTCAACCTGTAATCCTGCGCCTTTGGGAGGCTGAGGTGAGTGGATTGCCTGAGCCCGTGGGTTCGAGACCCGC
>NW_007071820.1:167146-178469 GCF_000164805.1 Carlito syrichta
GGGCGACAGGGTGAGACTCCGACTCAAAAAAAAAAAAAGTGTTAAATGTGAATATCCTTTGACCCAACAATTCCTCTTCTAAGTCTCTCGCTAGAAAAACTCTTATGTATGTGCAGAAAGAGGCATGTACCAGAATGTTCCCTGAATCATAGTTCATAATAATAAAAAAAGAATCCACTTAGATGTCCATTAGGAGGGACCTGGCTTAATAACCTGGGGTGTTTCTGTCCTATGGAATACTATGTAGCAGTTAAAAGAAAATGAAGTAAAGCCACCTCTACAGACATGGTCTTCCCATGTCAGTTCTTTACTTCAAGACATTTTATAAGTGAAAAGCAGCAAACTTCTAAACAATGCACAAAGAATAACAGCAATCATGTGGAAAGAAAGCAAACCTATTTGTTTCTATAGATAGCTATGTCAGCATATAAAAGCGTAAGGAAAAGATCTGGAAAGATACACACCAGAGCTAGACATGGTTATCTCTTAGAGGTCTTGGATTTGAGGTGGTGTTTAAGAGGAACATCATCTTTATTTAAACTCTATTTACAACAATAATGCATTCATTAAATACCTCATGATTAAAAATATTTGGCCAGGCTCAGTGGTTCAGCCTGCAATCCCAGCACTTTGGGAGGCCAAGGCGAGTGGATTTCCTGAGCCCACAGGTTCGAGACCAGCCCAGGCAACTTGGAGAGACCTCATCTCTACAATAAATCAAAAACTAGCCAGGCATGGTAGTGCGCACCTGTAGTTCCTGCTACTTGGAAGGCTGGAGCAGAAGGGTCGCTTGAGCCCAGCAGGTCAACGCTGGGGTGGCCATGAGTGTGCCACTGACCTCCAGCCTGGGTGACAGAGTGAGACTCCAATTCAAAAAAAAAATTTTTTTTCAGTTGTGTTAAATAATCTTGTTTGGAAAACAAAAAGAAACTCCTTATAATCATGATATAAACTGCAATATTAAAGCTAGACCAAACTCTTTTTAGGCAGTGGACATGGGCTCGAAAATTCGACAAACACGGAAATGACAGCCATGTAATAGGAATAATCTCTTGAAAATGATGAATTTTCCCTTTGCCTTCCTGATCACATCCTCTTCATCCTCCTCAGTCGGTGCACTCATTCGTTCCTTCAAGACTCACATTTGCTACAGAAAGAAGGCAGAGGAGAAAAACGAGGTTGTTGATAGTCTGCTTCTGGAATGCAAAATACGATTTTGCAGCAAAGTAATGCACTTGAAAGAGCGGATCTGTTAGAGGGTGCAGGCCTTCCAACTCCCTTAGCTCTGACTTAGCATATCAAGACCAGAGCCTAGAGGGCCCGTGGCACAGCGTCCCCACAGCTCCCACCAGTGAGGGACGACAGTCCTCCTGCACGTCACAGCCGGGTCATGGCGGTTGCTGCTCCGTGGGAGGGGTACAATGAAAGTCCACCCCCTTCCAGCCTGAAAGATTGGGGAGGAAGGATAAGAGCACAGCAGTGGGGTGGGGTGTTCTTCCTGAACTTTTCCCTCCAGGGCAAGGTGTTTAGCCCACACAGGGAGCACTGAGTGTATATGGGGTCTGTGTGACTCCCCACATGTAGCCCCCTCAAGCTGCCCCTCAAATAACCAGAGGCCTCAGGAGCCAGAGAACATCTCACCCGGACCTCAGCCCTTTTTGGTCCCGACAACGTTCCCCGCATCCCACACCGTTTCATGTCTGTCTCAGTACACTCAGGTTTCTGGAACAAGATGGCGGACACTGAGTGGCTTATAAATGACAGAAGTGGATTCTTCATCGTTCTGGAGCCTGAGAGGTCCAAGATCAAGACAGCCGCAGACTCAGCATCTGAAGAGGACTTGCTTCCTCACAGGGAGTGCCGTCTGGCTGCATCCTTTCATGGTGAACAGGACAAAGAGCTTCTCTTGGGCCACTTTGGCAAGGGCACTAATCCCATTCGCAAGGGCTCCGCCCTCCTGACCTGGTCACCTTCCGGAGGTCCCTGATTCCTAACACCATCACCTTGCGGGTTAAAATTCAAACGTTGAGTGGATTGCCTGAGCCCGTGGGTTCGAGACCCGCCCGGGCAACTTGGCGAGACCTCATCTCTACAATAAATCAAAAATCAGCCAGACGCGGTAGCGCGCACCTGTAGTTCCAGCTACTCGGAAGGCTGAGGCGGAAGGATTGCCGGAGCCCAGCGGGTCAAGGCGGCGGTGGGCAGGAGTGGCCACTGCATTCCAGTCTGGGCGACGGAGTGAGACTCCGACTCAAAAAAAAAAAAAAATTCAAACGTATGAATTTTGGCAGGGACACAAATATTCAGACCATAGCAATGGCAGAAAACCAGAGAAACTTAAAAATCTTGAGCAGAAAACCAGAGAAACTTAAGACACAGGGAATTATTCCAGGAGACAGTAAAGAGACAAACAAGTCTGAATGGAGAGATGGAGAAATTGGAACCCTCACGTATCGCTGCCATTGTAAAATGGTGCTACAACTTTAGAAAACAACTTGGCAGTTTCTCAAATGTTAACATGAAGTTACCACATAACAAAACAATTCTACTTCTAGCCAAATATCAGAAAGAAATGAAAATATAGGGCTACCAAAGAACTCATACAGGAATGTTTATAGAAGCATTATTCATTATAGACAAAAGTGGAGACCACCCAAATGTCCATCAACTAATTAATGGACAAATAAAATGTATATACATGAAAAAATGCTCAGCCTTACTAATCATCAGAGAAATGCAAATCAAAATTACAATGAAATGCCACCTAACACCAGTAGGGATAGCCATCACTAACAAATAAAAAATAAATAACAGGTGCCAGTGCAGTTGCAGAGAAAAGGGAACACTTCTACACCGTTGGTGGGAATGTAAGCTAGTTCAACCTCTATGGAAAACAGGGTGGCAATTTCTCAAAGAACACAAAATTGAGCTTCCATCCGATCCTGCAATCCTTCTTCTGAGAATATACCCAAAAGAACACAAGATCAAGTGAGTCTGCAGCTGTCTTGATCTTTTTGTCTACCAAAAAGACACGTGCACACACGCTTATTGCAGCACTCTTCGCAATAGCAAAAACATGGAACCAACCCAGCTACTCATCGAAAGTGGACGGGATAAAGAAAAGGTGATACCTATATGTGATGGAATACTAGGCAGTCATAAAGAACAAAATCATGGCCTTCGCAGCAACAACTTGGAGGTAACTGGAGACCATCATGCTAAGTAAATGATCGCAGAAACAAAGAACTGAATACCGTATGTCCTCACTCATAAGCGGGCCCTGAACACTGCACACACTAGCCCAAGGATGGGATCGGAGGACACCGGACACTGCCTTGGGGAGCGAGGGTGGAGGTTGGCGGGCACATGGCAACAACCTGGGTGCCTGGTCCACTATCGGGGCAGAGAGGGCCAGCTGGAAGCCCAGACTTCACCCCTTGTGCCCCACGATTCTAAAATTAAATAAAGAACTAAAAATAATAAAATGTGTCTATCTGTATGATGGAATACTATTTGGCTATAAAAAGGAAAGTCTAACACACACGATGTGGGCAAACTTTGCAAATATTAGGCCAAGCGAATGAAGTCGGTCGCCAAAGACCACATATCATAGGGTTCCATTTTCATAACATGTTAGAAGAGACACATCTAGAAACACAGCAGGTAGATTTATGGCTGCTTAAAACTGAAGGGATTGACGTGGGAAGACATGGGGAGTGGCCGCTGTCTAGTCCATTCAGGTACAGGGTTTCTTTCTGGGACAGTGAAAATGTCCTAGACTCGACTGTGGTGATGGTTGCACAGCTGGGTAAATGTAGCAAAAACCACTGAGTGGCACACTTTACATGGGTGAATTGGACAGTAGGTGAATCTCGTCTCAATAAAGCAGCTGAAAACAGAAAGAGAAGTATAGAAAATGGAGAATGAATAATCAGACTGTCTTGGGGGTAAAATTAGTTAAGGCAAACCTAACATGGTAGGCTCTTGGCATCAAGGCACCGATCCTCAGAGTTTTGCTCTCTGTGCCCATGATGTAGGAGATACTTATCTTCCTGGGGCACAACTCGGAATGTCTCGCCTACAAGGCTCCCTTGAGGGAGGAAGTGGCTGAGCTTGTGCGCAGAGCAGACTGCCAACACCTTCATTCACTCTTCCTCTGCCTTCGTTGTAACATACACAAAAATTGAGCGATGAACAACTTTGTTCCTTTGTGGAAAACGACACCCAGAAGAAAGTCAGCTGCAAGCGCTGGTAAAGGCAGTGAAGAGAGAATGAAATGGTCCAATAAAAATTGCATGCTGACCGGGCTCGGTGGCTCAGCCTGTCATCCCACCACTTTGGGAGGCCGAGGCAAGTGGATTGCCTGAGTCCGTGGGTTCGAGACCAGCCTGGGCAACTTGGTGAGATCTCGTCTCTGCAATAAACCAACAAGTGTAGCCACGTGTGGTAGCATGCGCCTATAGTTCTGGCTACTTGGAAGGCTGAGGCGGAAGGATCGCCGGAGTCCAGCAGGTCGATCCCGGGGTGGCCGTGAGTGTGCCACGGCACTACAGCCTGGGTGACAGAGTGAGACTCCGACTCAAAAAAAAAAATTACATGCTTTAACAGCAGTTCTTCCCATGAGGAATGGTAAAGATCTCAGGACAAAAACTTCCAAAATGACAAGGACCTGCTTTGAGGAAAATAGATAAGTCAAGAGAAGCAGAAACTGGGACACAAGGTACCTACAGAGACAACAAAATTTAAAAACAGAAAATCGTGTTCCCTGGTCTTCCCCAAGGCGTACTCCTCTCACCATTCCAGGCCCGGTGCAACACCTGGATATCCAGGTCACCCTGCAGTCCAGGAACTTGCAACGTAAGTTGTAACTTAAGACCCAAACACTTGAAAACTCCAACAGGAATTCAGAAGAGAAATGGGACTTTGGGAGAGCAGAAGAGACACCGCCACACCGTACATGATTCATTGCCAGATGAGTTGAGTGGCTCATGCTGGAGAAACTGAGAGGCAGGAGAGGTCATTTCAGAGCAGGCCTCAGCCTGCTCTGAGAGGTGGCAATCTGAACAAAACAAATGCCAGAGGCTTTAAGAAGACTAGCCTGGAGACATTTTGCCCTTTGACACCTTTTGATGGGACTTCTCCTGGCCGTCACGGATTCGGTTCCTTCTCATGGACCCTGGGATCTATTTTGCAGCCTGGACTCCCTAGTCCTCTGTGAGCTGGTCACCTCTTGATGAGCAGGGGACAGACAGGGAGGAGAGAGACTTGGATTAGCTCGGCCACGTTGTCTGACTCACAGCTTGCTGCTGTCTCCCTGTCATCATTCATTACCTCCGGGCTAAGACGGCGAAGCTAACACCTCCTTGACATCCCGTAAGATCCTACAGACTTGAGTCAGAACAACTCACGACACTATCAGTCTTTATGAAATCAGGAAAACCTAGCTTCACCGCATGGTTCATACTAACAAACGCAATAAGAATTTCAGGGTGGCCTTCAGGAGGCAGCATGGTTGTCTTTGTCCTCAGTCGAATGGCCAGAGCCAACACTCCAAGAGGAAAGCCACTTCCATGACAAGGAGCCTAGGGCTTGCCTTGAGGTAGCCTGTTGTGGAACTGAGGGCAAGAAACACAAACTGTTTCTCCTCTGCTCTCACACCAAAAAAATAACACAGTCGTCTTCTGGGACTAAATGCGTGGGCGTTTCTCCCCGCCACCAAGTAAACGATCGATTCTGCAATGGACACCCGCTGGATGCCCTCTCATTCAATTCAGTTCTGACACTGACTACCTGGAAATAGCCCACAGGCTGAGGGCTCGGTCCCACATGACCGCTTCCTCTTCAGAAACCAGTCACAAGCCCCAGGCGAGTCTACCAACTCCTGACCCACCGGCCTAAACTGGGGTTCCCACGCCCTCCCTCCTTGGGCTCGATTAACTTGCGAGAGCAGCTCACACAACTCAAGGAAACACTTCTTTATACTTACTGGTTTATTATAAAGGATGTTACAAAGGATACAGATGAAGAGCTGCATAGAGCAAGGTATGCGGGCAGGGCACTGAGCTTCCATGTTCTCCCCAGGTACTCCATCTTCCAGAAACTTCCTCACGTGCTCAGTTATCCGGAAGCTTTCTAAATCTCGTGCTTCTGGAGCTTTATGGAGACTTCATTACAGGCAAGACTGACTAAATAATTGACTGTAGGTGATCAACTTAACCTTCAGGCCCTCTCCCCTCCCTGGTGGTTTGGGCATGGGCTGAAAGTCCCCACCTCTAAACCTACCTGGGCTTTCCCAGTGTCCTGAAGCTACCTAGGGCCTGCAGCCATCAGCCAACCCAAAGACACTTCTCACACTGAAGGATTTAAGAGCTGGTTGCCAGGAAACCAGGAAACAGACCAAGAATTAGCTACGTGTCACGCTACTTGTTAGTCCCCTTACAGACACTTTTCACTTTTACAATCAACCTGCACGTTAAATAAAATTATCCACCTTTTACAGTTATAAAATCAGACTTGGGGTGATTGAATGATCAGAGAGCTAGTAAGCATTGAGTTGGGTTATGACCCCAGGTCTGCCTGATCTCCAAAACTAGCTGCTTTCTCTTTTATTACACTGCCCTGCATCCTTGGCCCATCAAACCTTATCTTCTCACTCTGCTGAAGAAATCAATAAGAATGACCATTATTGTAACATCAGTAATATTGTTCTAGGCCAGATGCTGTGCCAGGGACTCCATTTCTGTTACCATTAAACTTTAAAAAATAAATCTGACAGAGAGTGATTTTTATTCCCATTTTGCTGCCACAGAAACTGAGGATTGTTTTAGGGACTGAAACACGGTAAACCCTAAACCAAACGGACGCGCCTTGGAATGTTTGCCTATTCCAAAGAAGTCACCTGGAGGTCCAGCAGGGAAAGACACTGGTTTATGAAAACTTACAGGAGTCACCTATGGTGATCAATCAGTGAGAAAAAAAAAAGCCGTGCTTTGGGACAGACAGGAGAGCGTTTTATAATCAAGCAAGTTAATTATTCATATTGCTATATGGTGTTTACAATTACATTGATTAAGGGTGACATCTACTTTGCTTTCAGCATTGTTCCATCACCTGCACCCCAAGGCTCTTTTCTGGGACTATACATATCCTTCAGAGACCAGCTTTGGCCAGAGGCTCCACCCTGAAGGAAGGGAAAGAAAGTCAGATATAGGGGGGAAAGAGTCTGTGTCCGGACAGTACCTTTCAGGGAGGTAGGGCTAGGCTCTGCTACAGCGACATATAACCCCCAAATCCCACTGACGTCACAGAATCAATGTTTGCCCCTTGCTCATGCTACCATCCTACGTAGGTTGGTGGGGTCTTTGTCCTGCCACCCGCTCAAGGACACAGGGGTGTGAAGGCTTCGTCCTTACAGATTCTCCTCCTTGCCCCTGGCTTCCTCATTGTCAGGGCAGCAAAATCATCAAGCTCAGTTTGTCACACCTGTTCTTCTATGTTTTATCACAGAAAAACTAACACTCACCTACATGCGAGGAAGCTGACTGGGACACGTGCCGGTACACATGGATATTGGACGAGGAATAAATATCACCACCACAATTCTCAATTATGCTAAGAACATTGTGCTAAACCAGAGCTGAGACTTGAAACTGGTCTATGTATCTCCCCAAGGTTCCTGACTCATTACGGGATCCAGAAAAGTAACTGCTACAAATCCATCAGCACTGCTATGGGGAGTCAAACCTGCGATCTATCCAATTTAGGATCTATGGTCTGGAGGGAACACCCAGGGTTGCAGGAAACTACAAATGTCCTTACTGAGTTCAATCACAGACTTTCACAGTATCCCAGAGATGACCTGATTTCTCTCAAATCACTAGCATGATGCTCTCTCCTTTGCAGGTTTATCCCAGCCTCTGTGGAACTGCATTTATTTCTGGCCTGTATTGTCTCTGCAGGCAAGAGATTTTACGCTGCTTGTCTCTTAGTTTGCATGCTTATATATCACCACAGTCTAACAAAGATTTGCTGCAGCACAACTAAAAATGCATAGAAAGTAAGCTTTCAAAAATAACTGTGAGAAAAATAAATATGGGAAAAATAAGATAAAGTCAAGGATAATTTATATATAGTGCATGCTGGGTTCTGTGCACTTGCTTGGGACAAGTCGAACATGTTTTCTGGGCTTTCAGACAGCCAATAAAAGAGTGCAACAGATACTCCATAATTCATAAATATCCACAAGATAAAAATTTAACCAGATATTAAGGGGAAGCTCAGCTATTTCTGGTACTCACACCTGGGCATAAAAGTGGGACTAACAACAGAAGGATTAATAAAAAGTCTATATAAAGCAAATAACCAGATTCTCTCCTCGACTCCACATAGCCTTGGGACTGCCACCCCTCACCAAGCAGACACCTGAGGATTACTCTCTGGAGAAAACAAAAAAAGACCTCTGGACCAGGAATACCGGCCCCAGGCTGGAATAGAGAAACAATTTTCTTAAAAATGGAGAAGCACACATTTACAAATAGAATTTAGAGACTCACAGACAGCTGTCTGCTAGGTGCAAATACACTGAGCCAGAGATTGGGAAGGTCTTCTCTGAGAAAAATACCTAAAGAAGCTGACATCAGAGGCTCCCCAATAGACTCGCCCAGCCAGATAAGCCTGTGTCGAATACCACTCACAGTGTCAAAACCTCCTGTCAGTCTTAGAGCCCCTACTATTGACCATGAGTAAACAATGAAGATAACCAGACAATGAAGCTTCCCAGACAATGAAGTGAAGGTTACCAGAGGCCAATAAATTAGAAGAAACAAAAACTATGCAAGAGAATATCAACACAAACTCAGATAAATACGATAATGTATTCATGATATAAGAATAGAGTTCTAGCCGGGCTTGGTGGCTCAGCCTGTAATCCTGCGCCTTTGGGAGGCTGAGGTGAGTGGATTGCCTGAGCCTGCGGGTTCGAGACCCGCCTGGGCAGCGAGACCTCATCTCTACAATAAATCAAAAAATCACCCGGGCGTGGTAGCGTGTGCCTGTAATTCCGGCTACTTGGAAGGCTGAGGCGGAAGGATCGCCGGAGCCCAGCGGGTCGAGGCAGCAGTGGCCGGGAGCGGCCACTGCACTCCAGTCTGGGCGACAGAGTGAGACTCCAACTCAAAAAAAAAGAATAGAGTTCTGTTTGTGTTTTTAAGTTATCAGGCTTATAGAACCAAACTGGTGTCTGCTTCCAGGGACAGAAAAACCACATATCCATACTGAGTATGCAACAATAAAAGGAGAAGTTTTACTGCAGGGTACCAAGCAAGGAGTTCCAGGCAGCAAAAAAATGTTCAAACCCTGGCCTCTCCCATGGCATGCAGACAAGGATTTCTAAGGGTGGGGGGACATGTCAGAATAACAGAAGCTATAGGCAAAATCATAAATCAATACATGGAGGTTATGAAAGGTGGTACCTGTAGAAACCTAGAAGAAACTTAGCTTATTCTTAGTTTAGTCTTTTTTGCCTCAGCATAACCATTAGAAAGCATTCAGACAAGCAGCAGCCTATCCCATCCCCACTGGCAAATCTCCGTCAGATGCAAGACCAGGACAGCCCAACCTTTCAATTCATGGTTTAGCATAATAATCCCTGGTAAACTTTTAGGTTCTTTGTCAAGGCTGAAGATCAAAGATCACCCTTTGCCTGGCCAAAGTCATAAAAGTGATAATGCCACCACCTTTGGTCAAGGAGTTTGTGAGTTGCAAATGTCTAACAAGTCTCTTGCAGGAAAACCCCTCCAGGCCCAAACTCCCCAGGTTAACCCAATCAGCCCTTTGTGACCTACATGACACAGATAAACTCCACTATGACAGCAATCATCTGCCTGCTGTCCATCACCTGATGTCAGTACCTGCTCTTCTCTGCCCCTTTGTGATGACATGGGGCAGACCAGCACCCAATCACCTTAGTGATCTCCCCCCATCAAGGGGAATAGTTAAAATGACACCACAAGCAGCCAGTGGCCGTTGCCTTGCTGGACTCTGGTGTGGCCATGTGCTCCTTGAGCTACGGTTGTTGCCACCCTCCCCCACCTTGAGAATGTGAATCTTCTCTCTCCCTTCTCTTTCTGTCTTTAATTTACTTTTAAATACACTTTTCTTTCTTTACCTCTGTGTGTTGCAATTCTTTGCATTATTCGGCTCTCTGGATGTCAGCGCTCACTTCCAGCTTGCCGGTTCCCGCAGTGCTGCAGCCCTGAACCTCTCTCTCCGTTCATTCATCCACCCTCACCCTATCTGTACCCTCACATTTTTGGAGGTCCCACAGAGATATCTGAGATCCCTCTCTCTCTTTCTTATTTCCTAACAGGTGACCCTCTGTGGACTGTGTTGGAACCTGGTGGCAACTGAAAGCTCTGGCTGAGGCTACACTGCAGCATTCTGGAAGGTCCCAGGGAAAGACATCAGGCCACTGTGGCTCAGCAGGGTCAGGGACTAAGGTTAACTCTTTATTTCCTTCTAGCCAAGGTCTCTGAGTTTCCCCGTGGACCAGGCTGGAACTCAGAGGACAACGGACGGTCTCTGCCAAGGGCTACTCCCTAGGGAGGCAAGATGGTCTCCAAGGGAAAGTTCAGACCACCAGCACCTGGATGAGTGGGAGACAAAGTGCTTGACTTTTTTTTTTTTTTTTTTGCTCTTTTCTTCTCTGGTTGGCGAAGCAACTCCACGAAGGACCTTGAGACTCCAACAGCTGCATGGCACGCCATTCTACACCTCTGGTGCGTCGTCCCTCATTTATCGTATGTGCATTCTTAGACACCCCCCACCCGGTTCAGATGACTTTCTGGTTCTCTTGGGCTTTTCCCGGTTTCCATCTTGGGAGATTCCTAGCCAGGGTCTGGGACCCAATTGCCGGAAGTCCTGGTACCAGACCTTCTAAGACATGGTGGAGCATAGCGTCCCTCAAGCTCAAGTGGGCACAGAGAGGGGAGGACGCTTTCTGCCTGCTGACTCACATCCTTTGCACTAATGCCTTGGAACCTGTTGGGGACGCCTGGCAGGGGATCTGGGTGGGTTATGGTCCAGAAACAAATCCATGAAACCAAGAGCCCTTCTATTACAACACTGCTTTGCAGCCCCAGCACCGGCTCCAGCCCACCTTGCCCCAGCTGACCCTTTCAGGTTACACATTGGTTTAAGCTTAAAAGAGTGGGATATTGGGAGGCTGAGGTGAGTGGATAGCCTGAGCTCACTAGTTCGAGACCCACCCGGGCAACTTGGTGAGACCTCATCTCTACAATAAATCAAAAACTCAGCCGGGCGTGGT
>NW_007071822.1:0-450 GCF_000164805.1 Carlito syrichta
TGAGTCCCCCCCCGCCTCCGTCCACACCGCGCCTCCCCGTCCACACCGCCCTCCCGTGGCTGTCGGCGCCGTTATCCGTGTCTGTCTACGCTGCACAAGTCTGTCTGTGTCACGCAGCTGTCTACACCGCCCCACGGGCCGTCGGCCGATCGCCCAGCAGTCTACACTACCCTCCCACGGCCGTCTACACTGTCACGCGTGTCTGTCTGTATGCCGCACGCGGCAGTCTACACGGAGACACACAGCCATCTACACCCTGTGTGGGTACCATCACTTAGCGGTCTACACGGCCCTCTCCCAGCCATCTACGCCACCACACAAATTCGTCTACGCCGCACCCCACAGCTGTCCACACCACCACAGATATCCGTCTACACCGCACCCATGGCCGTCCACACCGCCACGGATATCCGTCTACACCGCACCCACGGCCGTCCACACCGCCACGGA
>NW_007071823.1:0-525 GCF_000164805.1 Carlito syrichta
GCCAAAATGATAGTCCAATGATTTTGAAAAGAAAAAAAACCTCACTCTTTTGTAACAAAGACAGTGGGGGGAGGGCTAATTGAATTTTGTCTCTTTTTTTCCCCCTCTGTTGTTTAAAGGAGAAAAATTTTTTTTGGAGCTTGTTAATTAAGAAGCTCATGTTCTGACCTTTGAGTAGCACGTAGGCCTAGCATTAGTGTAATTGATATTAATGGTAAATTTATGGAAACTTTTTGAAGCCTGAGTATTTATAGAATTTCTTTCACTTCTTTTCACAAACTTTCACCTATCATGTTCGATAAACTTATACCATTTTTTGACATGCTTAAACCTTCTATTTTTGTTTTATACTTTTTTTAACCAGCCATTATATTATAGACCAAAAATGTACCATACAAGATTTTTTTATACAATTATTTATCTTTTTTTAATCCTTTTTATTAAAAACATATCTTACACCAACAATTTTTTTACATTTTTCCTAACCTCAGAGCTCTAACCAAAGCAATAAGTTTATATGCAGTG
>NW_007071824.1:0-480 GCF_000164805.1 Carlito syrichta
GTTGCAGCCATTCAAACACAAGAGATTCAGAGAACCCCTGCAAGACAACAAATGAGAAGACCAACTGCCAGACACATAATAATTTGCCTAAACAAAGTAGGTACAAAAAAAAAATCATAAAGGCAGCAAGAGAAAAAGGTCAGATTACCTACCATGGAAGACCAATTAGAATAGCAGCAGATTCATCTACAGAAAACCTTCAGGCTAGGAGAGCTTGCAGCCCTATCTTCAAAGTTCTAAAAGATAAACAATTTCAACCAAGAATAACCTACCCAGACAAGCTAAACTTCTTCAGTGAGGGAGAATTAAAAATCTTTCCCAGGGGCTGGGCTCGGTGGTTCAGCTTGTAATCCTGTGTTTTGGGAGGCCAAGGTGAGTGGAATGCCCGAGCCCATGGGTTCGAGACTCACCTGGGCAACTTGGTGAGACCTCATCTCTACAATAAATCAAAAAATTAGCTGGGCATGGTAGCACGTGCCT
>NW_007071825.1:0-350 GCF_000164805.1 Carlito syrichta
ACAGCCTAACAAGCCACCTAAGGAATCTGGAAAAGCAAGACCACAAAAACCCTAATTTCAGCAGAAGAATCGAGATCACCAAAATAAAGGCCCAAATCCAGGACATAGAAGACAAAAATATAATACAAAAAAATCAGTGAAACCAAAAGCTGGTTCTTCCAAAGGATACACAAGATCAATGGTCCCCAGCTAGACTGACCAAGAAAAAGAGAGAAAAAGCCTAAATAAACACATTCAGAAACAGAAAAGATGAAGTCACATCTGATCCTGAAGAAATACAAAAGAAGATTAGAGACTACTATGTACACTTGTATGGAAACAAACTTGAAAACCTCAAGGAAATGGAAGAC
>NW_007071826.1:0-354 GCF_000164805.1 Carlito syrichta
GGTAAGATGTTTCCTCATTTTCATTTGTTTCCAGGTATCTTTTGATCTCTGTTTTGATTTAAACATTGACCCAGGAGTTGTTTAGCATCATGCTGTTTAGTGTCCATGTCTTTGTGGGTTTTGGGGAAACCTTTTTGGTGTTAATGTTTATTTTTATTCCACTGTGATACGAGAAGGTGCATGGTAAAATTTGGTCCTTTTAAATTTGCTTATGCTTGATTTATGGCCAATTATGTGGTTGATCTTAGAAGACGTTCCTTGTGGTGATGAGTAGAATGTGTATTCTGTGGTCTTTGGATGGAGGGTTCTGTAGGTATCAATTAAGTTCATTTGGTCAAGAGTCACATTGAGGTT
>NW_007071827.1:0-529 GCF_000164805.1 Carlito syrichta
ATCATTAGATGCAGAAAAAGCTTTTGATAAAATCCAGCACCCTTCTTGATAAAAACACTCAAACATCTAGGCATACAGGGAACATACCTCAAAATACTAAAAGACATCTATGAGAAACCCACAGCCAGCATACTCCTAAATGGACAAAAACTGGAAACATTTTCCCTGAAAACTGGAACAAGAAGAGGATGCTCACTCTCACCCCTCCTGTTCAATATACTATTGGAAGCCCTGGCTAGAGCAATCAGAGAAGAGAAGGCAATCAGGGGTATTCAAATAGGATAAGAGGAAGTCAATCTATCTCTCTTTGCAGATGACATGATTGTGTACCTTGAAAACCCAAGAGAATCTGTGAAAAGCCTTCTTACACTGATAAAGAACTTTGGCAAAGTCTCAGGATATAAAATAAATGTGCAAAAACCAATCGCATTTCTTTACACCAAAAATAAACAGAAACCCAAATAAAAAGCACAATTACATTCACAATAGCCACAAAAAAAATGAAATACCTTGGCATCTTCCTAACCAG
>NW_007071828.1:0-927 GCF_000164805.1 Carlito syrichta
GAGTTGTTTAGCATCATGCTGTTTAGTGTCCATGTCTTTGTGGGTTTTGGGGGGACCTTGTTGGTGTTAATGTTTATTTTTATTCCACTGCGGTCCGAGAAGGTGCATGGTGAAATTTCAGACCTTTTACATTTGCTTATGCTTGATTTATGGTGAAGTATGTGGCCGATCTTAGAGGACGTTCCATGTGGTGATGAGTAGAATGTGTATTCTGTGGTCTTTGGATGGAGTGTTCTGTAGGTATCAATTAAGTCCATTTGATCAAGAGTCACATTGAGGTTTTGGTTCTCCTTGCTGATTTTTTGTACTGATGATCTGTCTATGGTTGTGAGTGGGGTATTGAAGTCCCCAGTTATGATGATATTGGAGTCAATATCTGTTTTCAGTTTACCTAGGAGCTGCTTTATGAAAGTTGGTGCTCATATGTTTGGTGCATATATGTTAAGATGGATATTTCTTGTTGATGGATTGAACCTTTTATCATTATGTATTGGCCTTCTGTATCTTTTTCAATTTTTGATAGCTTAAAGGGTATTTTGTCTGAGATTAAGATCATGACTCCTCCTTTCTTTTGTGTTCCATTTGCCTGAAAATTTATTTCCCATCTTTTTACTTTGAGTCTGTGAGTGTCCTTTCTAGTGAGGTGAGTCTCTTGAAGGCAATAGATTGTTGCCTGGTGATATTTTATCCATTTTGCCATTCTATGTCTTTTCAGTGGTGCATTTAGTCCATTCACATTCAAACTCATTATTGAAATATGAGAGTTGATCCCTATCATAATGTTCTTACAGAGTTGTTGTTGTTCTTTCTGTTTGTGTGTTGTTGTCTTTCTTTTGGTTTTTGAGTTGGATCATGTGTGTTTTTAATCTTCTGCCTGTACTCTTGTGAAGAACATTGTTGTTCTTTTTTCCTTTTCTTCTGTGTTCA
>NW_007071829.1:0-1182 GCF_000164805.1 Carlito syrichta
GGCTGTACAGGTTTACAAACGTCATTAACGTCTGTAGTCTTCAGTGCTCTGCTATAAAATAGGAACAGCATGTGTATATTATTGGGTAGTTATAGAGATTCAAAGAGAGTATTAATCATGGCTTCCGTATTTTTTCAATTTTGGATATTACTGAATGTTATTTAACTGTCTTTGTCTGGAAACAAGTAATCTAGTAAAAAAAGAAAGTAAGAGCAAAAACGCAATAAAATAAAATAGAAATGAGAAAGAGTACTTTCAGTTGTCTCCCAGATGATGTAGAATTTTGGGGAATTGACTACATTCCTCTTAGGAGATTCATTTTTCAGATCTCAGGGAAAAGGTTTTCTCATTCCTTTCCAGAGACCTCAGTATTTTGGATTCAAAGTTTTATATCGGTATAATAGTGCACCGTTCTGTGTTCTCATAGTAACTCCTGGATCCCTTTCATGTAGAAGTTCATCACGAATAACTGTAATTGTAGTCATTATCCACAAAATATTCAATGAACAACTGGTGGACTGTAAAATAATTTTGTTTATTTCTGTCCCTGGAACACAGCAGCCATTCAAAAATATGTTTTCTGTATAGAAATGCAAATTGTCCAATGCCCAGAGGTTTTCACACACTCTTCAAGTGTGAACACATCCCAGTCAACTCCTTACTGGGCATGGAGGGGAGGTCAAGCGTTGACATGGGATTCAAGCAGACCCTCATTATTTGCCATAATACTATAAAAAAGGGATTGGCAGTAGTGGAAATACAGCTGGGATGGGGTGGGGGGTGGGGCACAACATCAATAAGGGTACCTGATCTCAAACTAGGCAAATTGGGGACCAAAGGGAAGACCAAATTTTACCTGTGCATTGACCACCTGTGTACCTAATCCTGAATTATACCTCACAACTTTGAAATAAAACAATAAAATTTTTTTAAAAAGTCATTGTCTGATAACTCCAGAATCTGGGTCATTTCAGGTTGGCATCTGTTTATTTTATTGTCTTCTCTTGAGATTTGGTTACTCTTTTTCTTGGTTGTCAGTATATTAATTTTGGATTATATTATAAACATTTAGAATATTGTGCTTGAGACTCTAGGTCCTGTTAAATTTCTGTGGAGAACTTCAATTTGCCTGTTTGAGCAAGTAATCACCTCATGAGGTCTAGATTGTAAGGTCCGTTTTGG
>NW_007071830.1:0-302 GCF_000164805.1 Carlito syrichta
ACCTAGGTAGCCAGCAGATTAGCCATCTGATTTAGAAAGTTGAAATAACCAAGTAGCCAGTTGGCTAGCCAGCAGACTTAACTAACTAGCTACCTGACTAGACAGCTGTATAGCCAGTTGGCTTATCTAGGTGGCATAACTAGATAGCTTGATGGCTAGCCAGCTGACTTAACTAGTTAACTACCTATGCAATGCACTGGCTTCTTAGCTGAATTAACTACTTACATACTTAGCTTACCTGATGGACACTGTGCTGATTAACTAAGTTACTTAACTAGGGAGCCAACTGGCTAGCCAGCTGA
>NW_007071831.1:0-327 GCF_000164805.1 Carlito syrichta
CATGCCTGTGGTTCTGGCTACTTGGAAGGCTGAGGCAAAAGGATCGCCAGAGCCCAGCAGGTCAACGCCGGAGTGGCTGTGAGTGTGCCAGTGCATTCCAGCCTGGGTGATGGAGTGACTCCAACTCAAAATAAAATCAAATAAATAAGAAAAAGTACAAACCGCTTAAGATATTTGAGAGGAATGAGGATGGATATTGCTTTTCCTTTTTTTTTTTCAGAGTTCAGCAGTTTATTGAACACATTATAAAAGGTTTCGTCAAATACAAAAGCCCATGTCATCATCAGACTCCTCAGATTCTTCCTTCTTTGCTTCCACTTTCTTCTC
>NW_007071832.1:0-625 GCF_000164805.1 Carlito syrichta
CATTTCCTTAAGGTTTTCAAGTTTGTTTTCATACAAGTGTACGTAGTAGTCTCTAATGATCTTTTGTATTTCTTCAGGGTCAGATTTGACTTTATCTTTTGTGTTTTTGATGGTGCTTATTTGGTTTTTTTCTCGGTCAGTCTAGCTAGGGGACCATAGATTTTGTTTATTCTTTCTAAGAACCAGCTTTTTGTTTCATTGATTTTTTTGTATTATCTTTTTGTCTTCTATGTCCTAGATTTGGGCTTTTATTTTGGTGATCCGGATTCTTCTGCTGAAATTAGGGTTTTTGTGGTCTTGCTTTTCTAGCTTCTTTAGGTGGCTTGTTAGGTTGTGAATTTCTGTTCCTTCCATTTTCTTCATGTGTGTTTGTAGGGATATAAATTCCCTTCTTACAATAGCTTTCAGGGCATCCCAGAGATTTTGGTAAGATGTTTCTTCATTTTCATTTGTTTCCAGGTATCTTTTTATCTCTGTTTTGATTGCATCATTGACCCAGGAGTTGTTTAACACCATGCGGTTTAGTGTCCATGTCTTTGTGGATTTTGGGGGGACTTTGTTGGTGTCAATGTTTATTTTTATTCCGCTGTGGTCCGAGAAGGTACATGGTAGAATTTCGGTCCTT
>NW_007071833.1:0-441 GCF_000164805.1 Carlito syrichta
GATGCTAAAATTCTCAACAAGATACTAGCAAACCGAATTCAACAATACATCTCAAAAATCATCCATCATGACCAAGTAGGCTTCATACCTGGGATCCAAGGCTGGTTCCTCATTCGTAAAACCATAAATGTAATTAAGTACATCAACAGATGTCAAAACAAAAACTATATGATTATATCATTAGATGCAGAAAAAGCTTTTGATAAAATCCAGCACCCCTTCTTGATAGAAACACTTGAACATCTAGGCATACGGGGAACATACTTCAAAATAGTAAAAGCCATCTATGAGAAGCCCACAGCCAGCATACTCTTAAACGGACAAAAATTGGAACCATTTCCCCTGAAACCGGAACAAGATAAGGATGCCCACTCTCACCCCTCCTGTTCAACATAGTATTGGAAGTCCTGGCTCGAGTAATCAGAGAAGAGAAGGCAATCA
>NW_007071834.1:0-321 GCF_000164805.1 Carlito syrichta
AAAAAAAAAAACTAACTAACCTGAATCTGATCATATGCCCAAATCTACTACCAGTTTACAGGAAATTTAGAGGTCAGAGAAATATATATATATATATATTTCTTTCTTTCTTTCTTTCTTTCTTTCTTTTGAGTCAGAGAAATATATTTCTTTCTTTTTTTGAGTTGGAGTCTCACTCTGTCGCCCAGACTGGAATGCAGTGGCACGCTTCCAGCCACTGCAGCCTCGACCTGCTGGGCTCTAGTGATCCTTCCGCTCAGCCTTCCAAGTAGCTGGAACTACAGGCGTGCACTACCACGCCCGGCTAATTTTTTTGATTTA
>NW_007071835.1:0-643 GCF_000164805.1 Carlito syrichta
TTTAGCATCTATGTTCATCAAAGATATTGGCCTGTAGTTCTATTTCTTTGTTGGGTCTTTGCCTGGCTTGGGTATCAATGTGATGTTAGCTTCGTAAAATTATTTGGGGAGAGTTCCATCTTTCTCAATTGCCTGGAATACCTTCAGTATGATTGGTATCAGCTCCTCTTTAAATGTCTTGTAGAATTCTGCTGGAAAGCTATCTGGACCTGGACTTTTTTTTTGTAGGTAGTTTTCTTATTACGTAGTCAATTTCCTTGATTGTTATTGTTCTATTTAGGGTCTCAATTTCTTCTTGTTTCAACCTAGGCAGGTTGTGTGATGACAGAAAGTCCTCCATTTCCTTGAGGTTTTCACGTTTGTTTCCAAACAAGTGTACATAGTAGTCTCTAATGATCTTTTGTATTTCTTTAGGGTCAGATGTGACTTCATCTTTTGTGTATCTGATTTTCCTTATTTGGGTTTTTTCTCTCTTTTTGGTCAGTCTAGCTAGGGGACCATCGATCTTGTTTATCCCTTCGAAGAACCAGCTTTTTGTTTCATTGCTCTTTTTGTGTTATCTTTTTGTCTTCTATGTCCTGGATTTGGGCTTTTATTTTGGTGATGTGGATTCTTCTGCTGAAATTAGGGTTTTTGTGATCTT
>NW_007071836.1:0-451 GCF_000164805.1 Carlito syrichta
GGCTCAGGCAATCCACTCACCTCAGCCTCCCAAAGGCCCGGGATGACAGGCTGAGCCACTGAGCCCGGCTCCAGAATTTTTTTCTTTTTTTGAGTTGGAGTCTCACTCTGTAGTCCAGGCTGGAATGCAGTGGCATGCTCACAGCCACCTCAGCCTCGACTTGCTGGGCTCAGGTGATCTTTCTGCCTCAGTCTCCCAGTAGCTGGAACTACAGGCCTGCACAACCATGCCTGGCTATTATTTGTTTGTTTGTTTATTTATAGAAAGCAGGATTGGCCGCGCTCCTTGGCTCAGCCTGTCATCCCTGCCTTTGGGAGGCCGAGGTGAGTGGATTGCCCGAGCCCGTGGGTTCGAGACTCGCCTGGGCAACTTGGCAAGACCTCATCTCTATAATAAACCAAAAATTAGCCGGGCATGGTAGCGTGTGCCTGTAGTTCCAGCTACTTGGAAG
>NW_007071837.1:0-353 GCF_000164805.1 Carlito syrichta
TGTTTATTATTGGTGTGTAGAAATGCGATTGTCTTTTGCACATTTATTTTATACCCTGAGATTTGCCAAAATCTTTATCAGTGCAAGGAGGTTTTTGACAGATTCTCTTGGGTTTTTAAGATATAGAATCGTGTCATCTGCAAAGAGGGAAACTTGATTTCATTTTTTCCTATTTGAATACCTCTGATCACCTTCTCTTATCTGATTGCTCTAGCTAGGACTTCCAAAAGTATGTTGAACAGGAGGGGTGAGAACGGGCATCCTTGTCTTGTTCCAGTTTTCAGGGGAAATGGTTCCAATTTCTATCTGTTTAGCAGTATGCTGGCTGTGGGTTTCTCATAGATGGCTCTTAC
>NW_007071838.1:0-681 GCF_000164805.1 Carlito syrichta
AATCTGTCAAAGGCCTCCTTACATTGATAAAGACCTTTGGCAAAGTCTCAGGATACAAAATAAATGTACAAAAATCGCATTTCTCTACACCAATAATAAACAAACAGAAACCCAAATAAAAAACGCTATTCCATTCACAATAGCCACAAAAAAGATGAAATACCTTGGCATCTTCCTAACCAGAGACGTGAAAGATTTTACAATGAAAATTACAAAACACTGCACAAAGAAATCAAAGCTGACACAAACAAGTGGAAAAATATCCCATGCTCATGAATCGGAAGAATCAACATTGTGAAGATGTCCATCTTACCTAAGGCAATCTACAAATTCAATGCAATACCCATCAAATTACCAGCAACATTCTTCTCAGACCTAGAAAAAACAACACAGGAATTCATATGGAATCACAAACATCCAAGAATAGCCAGAACAATCCTCAGCAAAAAAAACAAAGCAGGTGGTATCACAATACCAGACTTTAAACTTTACTATAAAGCTACAATCATCAAAACAGCTTGGTATTGGTACAGGAACGGGCATATAGATCAATGGAACAGAATCGAGATTCCAGAAGCAAAACCTCAATTTCTCAACCAACTCATCTTCGACAAACTCCCACCCACCCTACCAATGGGGGAGAGGAGAACCTATTCAGTAAATGGTGCTGGGTAAAATTGG
>NW_007071839.1:0-391 GCF_000164805.1 Carlito syrichta
AGATTCCCATAAACATTTAGACAACAAATCTTATTCATAAAGCCAACAATGATACTTTCATTCCAATGTCCCAAATTACAGTCCTTGAAATTTCTCAAGAAAGTTTCTTTAAGTGTACACTTCTTTATGTGTCAGGAATTTTCCCATCTTAGGCTTTTATGTTCTTCAGAGTTCCATGATCGCCTCCCTTGTCCAGATGTCCTAGTTACTTTTCTCTTATCTTGCAGTGCTTGTTTCTAAAGAGAACTCAAAAGAAGATTGTAGTAATGTTTCCTAGGCCCCCAAGGTTGCTTTCTGTCTTAGTTAATTTATCATAAAAGTGTCTGATTAGTATATTATGAGTTCAGTGAAAACCCACTCTATAAATGTTAACTTAAAGTTTTAACTATTA
>NW_007071840.1:0-1042 GCF_000164805.1 Carlito syrichta
TCTGGCCTGTGTTCTCTTTCTTTGTTGGATCTTTACCTGGCTTGGGTATCAATGTGATGTTGGCTTCGTAAAATGATTGAGGAGAGTTCCATCTTTTTCAATTGCCTGGAATAGCTTCAGTAGCATTGGTATCAGCTCCTCCTTAAATGTCTTGTAGAATTCTGCTGGAAAGCCATCTGGACAAGGACTTTTTTTTTTGTAGGTAGTTTTCTTATTACATAGTCAATTTCCTTGATTGTTATTGGTCTATTTAGGGTCTCAATTTCTTCTTGTTCCAACCTAGGTAGGTTATGTGATGTCAGAAAGTCCTCCATTTCCTTAAGGTTTTCAAGTTGGTTTCCATACAAGTGTACATAGTAGTCTCTAATGATCTTTTGTATTTCTTCAGGGTCAGATATGACTTCATCTTTTGGGTTTCTGATTGTGCTTATTTGGGTTTTTTCTCATTTTTTCTTTGTCGGTCTAGCTAGGGGACCATCTATCTTGTTTATCCTTTGGAAGAACCAGCTTTTTGTTTCATTGATTTTTTGTATTATCTTTTTGTTTTCTATGGTCTAGATTTGGGCTTTTATTTTGGTGATCTGAATTCTTCTGCTGAAATTAGGGTTTTTGTTGTCTTGCTTTTCCACTTTTCTTAGGTGGCTTTTTAGGCTGTTAATTTGTGTTCTTTCCATTTTCTTCATGTGTGTTTGTAGGGATATAAATTCCCCTCTTACTACAGCTTTTAAGGTGTCCCAGAGATTTTGGCAAGATGTTTCTTCATTTTCATTACTTCCAGGTATCTTTTGATCTCTGTTTTGATTTCATCATTGACCCAGGAGTTGTTTAGCAACATGCTGTTTAGTGTCCATGTCTTTTGGGTTTTGGGGGGACTTTGTTGGTGTTAATGTTTATTTTAATCCACTGTGGTCTGAAAAGGTGCATGGTAGAATTTCGGTCCTTTTAAATTTGCTTATGCTTGATGTATGACCAATTATGTGGTTGATCTTAGAATACGTTCCATGCAGTGATGAGTAGAATGTGTATTCTCTGGTCTTTGGAT
>NW_007071840.1:2610-7284 GCF_000164805.1 Carlito syrichta
TAATTCTGTTTTGAGGGAAGGTGGGGTTGCTTTTATTTCTCTTCTGCAATATCCTGTTCTTCCTTAAGAGGGTCTTCTGACTTTGTTCACTTTTGAGGTTGGAGTGTAGGCTGCAATCTGTACTTTTTGCAGTTTTGAGGTTTAATTGAGAGGGAAGCTCTGGTTCAGAATGTATCTGCTGATTCTAGCATCCACGAACAGGTGTATGAGCACACTGGAACCTATTTCTCTCTGCCTTACAATCTGTCCATTCAGCAGTATGTAGTCTTGGTCCCTAGATTAAGAAGAGGTGTATATAAGAGCAAAATAATGGAGGAAGGGGGGTTAATAGGATGTTATAAAGAGAGAAGAGTGAGAGGGAAAACAAACATCCATACCTACTATCAGGTGAGAAAGAGTCACAAGGCCAGAAAGAATTGAAAATAGACACGTAAGAAAGATTCCCTAAAGAATACTGATAGCTACACAGAGACAGACCAATAAAATCAAGAAACAGTGTAAGTCAGAAGGCAAACAACAAACATGATCAAAACAAACAGTCAAATTGATAAAATCATATGTCAAAATAAGTGATCAGACTAAAGTCACTTCAGCTCCAATCTCTGGCCTCTCCCCTTTGTTTTTCATTGCAGGCAGCTAGATTTACTCGCAGTTTGGGTTTTTTTTTTTTTTTTTTTTTTTAGTCTGCTGCCTGGGAGTTGCTTTTGTCTGATTTAGTGTAGGAGTGGGGCTTTGTCTCCTGTTTCGCAACGTTATCTTAGGAACTGAGGTAAGGTTTGTTGTTAGGTGGGCGGGGCAATGGAAGTCTCTGCCTGGAGAATGGTTGAGGCAGTTTTTGCAGATCCCTTTCTTTCCGCTTGTCTGGGTCCCCCAGCTTGGAGTCACACACTGAGTGCCTCAGCCAGGGTGGACCCAGAGCTCCAGAGTTCCAAAGCTCCAAAGGGCAGGCAGTAAGTGGCAGGGGTGACCCTGAGCCCCCCACAGGGTACTTCAGCCAAGAATGGGACCGGTGTCTCTGAGGGGTGTACGCCTGGAGCCTCCCTGAGTGACTGGTGGCTTGGTGCTGGGTACCGGGCAGGAGACGATGTAACCAGGGAGGGAGCTGGGACCCAAGACTCCCACACACATGGTGGAACAGCAGTAGCAGGGGGCTGCAATATCCAGCCCTGTGTGGGACTGAAGGTCCCCAGGCCTCAGACCAGTGCAGCTGGTGGTGGGCTGGGGGATGGGGGAAGAAAAGTAAGAGTCTTTGGGAACTCAAGTTCAGAGAATCTCACAAGTCCACCTATGCCATTGCCATCTTGTTCCTGACCTGTATGTGATTCATAATAGCTATATCTTCTGAAGAAATTGCCAGTAATCTGTGGTAAAGTATAATTTTCTAATCTACAAAATGAGATCATTTCCTTAAAAATGACACAGTGTTTTATGAGAATTAAAGTGAAAACATTGTGCTTAGCATGAAACATGACATACAGTAAATATTCAACATATGCTACTTTATTATCCTTGATGTTATATTATAAAATTGTGGATAAATATAAATATGTAGTCTGTTTTTAATTTTAATTTTTTTATTTTAGAGTTTTGGGGTACACATAAGAATTTGCTACATAAGTAAATTAAATGCAGTTGACGTTTGGACTTCTAAAATAATTTATATTATGTGTAATGGTGTCTAGCAAGCAATTGCTAGACATTTTTTTCTCGTGTTTGATTCTTACCATGAATTGTTCAAAAGATTCAGAAAATAAAGCAAAACTCTGGAATCTTTTTAAATGAACCAATTAAATTCCTATTCTTAAAATTACATAGCCATGAAAAATGCCCTCTGTACCAGGTGAGTATGGATAAACTATGAACGCTCTCTTTTGAAGACACAAATAACTTTCATAATGTGGACCATTTCTTCATTAATCATATGCAACATCAGTGATAAGTGCTGATCTTCTTTCTTGTGCCTGATGGTTTCACATTTGAAACATGCCAATATTTTCCCAGTTTCCAAAGGGAGTTGTGATTTGTCAGTTTGCAAAACTTATCATCTCTAGGTATAAATCTTGATGCATTTAAACTTAACAATTCACATATTTCTCACTTCTCTCTCTCTTTTTTTTTTTTAACATTGGGTGGTGGTTCAGATTCATGTTTCCTCACAATGAGTTTTTTAATGTCATCTTCATATGTATAGGTTTCCATCACACCAAACCAAAAAAAGATGCAATATGTGCATGCACACACAAAAAAGAAATACTCTTTTGAAACAATATAATAGGTTGTCAAACATTATTCTCAAAAAAACGATAAACACATTGGCCAACACTATTTATTTGTTTCTTAAATAGAGACCATAATACAGGTTAAAAACGAGAGCCTTGGAGCCAGAATCATCTTTAGTGGTTCTCATCCCCAATTCTTAGCTGCTGCATTCCCTCACGAGTCCCATAATTTCTTTCAGACTCAGTCTTGTCAACTTCAAAATAGTCTAAATGCATATATACTTTACATAGTTGCTGTAACTAAATTAAATATTAGTGTAATTCAAGTTTCTAACAAAATTTCTGTTTCATAGTAAATGCTATGTGGTTGTGCTAAATACAAGTTATGGTGGTTGATAGTAACATTCTTAATAATGTGAGCTTCTTCATTGTTTTCTACAGATGTTGACTAAATACAATATTTGGCAAATTTAAATTTTATCTTTTCTATAAAGTATTAAAACATTTTAAAGGATAGAATTGATGGGTTCATGCTAATGTATAAACCATATGTGAAAATAAAGTAATCTAAGTATCCCATTAACATTTTCTTTTGGAATTCTAAAATAAAGATGGTTCTTAGTCTTTTATCTTTATTTCATTTCATTAAGCTAAGAAAGATTCAGGGTAAATACTGTAGAAATGCATAGAAATAACAAAAATGTCAAGAGATTTGATAAGATAAAGTGATTATAAAAAGATAAACACAGAATTAATCTTTTGCTCGGACTACTGCCATATCTTCTAATTTGTTGTTCTACTTTTGTTCTTGCTGTTACTTACTTCATTCTTCCCAGATTAGACTGAATGATTTCTGTAAAACATAAAACCAATTATGTGACTATTCTGATAAAACTCCTCAAATGCTTCCACTGTGCTTAAAAGACGACAAATTCCTCAGTCTTGTTTACAAAACCCATGTGATCTGTTCCTTGCTTGACACTCTGACCTAAGTCCATACTACTTTCTTCCTAGCTCATTAAGCTTCACTCATAACTTCCATTTCCTGGAACATGTTATATTCGTTTCCAGAAAGAACATTTTGTATTGGACATTTCTTCTCCTTGGAAAGCTCTGGACCCGGACTTTAGAACCATTGACATCTTCTAATAATTCAGATCTTAACTCAGTGATACCTCCTTTTAGAGGCCTTTCCCAACTACCAAATCAAATGGTGCTCTAACCACAACCCTATTACCAGCACCTTTAGTAACTGTAAATCACATCACTACCATACTATCTTGACACTATTGTTCTCAGAAATTATCTTATCATTCATCTACCTGTTGATTGAAAGTCCTTTGAGAGCAAGAGTTTTTTGTTTGTTTGTTTGTTTTTGTTTTTTGTTTGTTTGTTTGTTTTTTTGAGTTGGAGTCTCACTCTATCACCCAGACTGGAGTGCAGTGGCTGCTCCTGGCCACCGCAGCCTCAACTTGCTGGGCTCCGGTGATCCTTCCACTTCAGCCTTCCAAGTAGCCGGAATTGCAGGCATGCACTACCACGCCTGGCTGATTTTTTGATTTATTGTAGAGATGAGGTCTTGCTGCCCAGGCAGGTCTCGAACCCATGGGCTCAGGCAATCCACTCATCTCAGCCTCGCAAAGGCACGGGATTACAGGCTGAGCCACCGAACCCGGCTGAGAGCAAGAATTTTCAGGACTCTTTCTACTGCTGCATTTCTCCCACTCAGAACAATATTTCCTAAATTATAATATTGTACATATTTGTTTAATAAATGAGTAAAAAGATATGAATTCAAGGAGAAACTTATTTTGTTTAGTTTCCTCTAATGAGAAGTCAAACAAATATGAAGATGCAAATGTTTTACTAGTAAAGTTGGAAAAGAAAATATTGAAAAAGATAATGGCAATGGAGTAAGTGGTTAATAGAGTTTCTACAACAGCAATTTAAAAAACTCTAAATGTACACTGGGCTCAGTGTCTCATGCCTGTAATCCCAACACTTTGGGAGGCCATCATGGGAGGATAGCTTAAGCCCAGTAGTTCAAGACTAGCCTGGGCAACATAGCAAGTTCTTGTCTTTACAAAAAATAAAAAAACCTATCCAGGTGTGATGCTGTGTTACTATAATCCCAGCTACTCAGGAGGCTGAGGCAGAAGGATTACCTGAGTCCAGGAGGTAGAGGCTTCAGTGAGAAGTGATCAAGACACTGCACTCCAACCTGGTCAACAGAGTAAGACACTGACTCAAAAATAGTTGATATAGACAGATAGAGCATAGATAGATGGATAGATGGATGGATAGATAGATAGATAGATAGATAGATAAAAAAGTAAATAAATACAATAAAAACATTAATTGTAGACAGAAGTATCAACAAATATTCCATTGAAGAAGTATAAGACACACAACCATTGTCCTGCTACATTATCTACAGTCTCAGTTTTCTACATTT
>NW_007071840.1:7582-14156 GCF_000164805.1 Carlito syrichta
CATTACATTAAACGGACAATAACTTAACATCTTATTAATTTATATTAGATCTTGGCAAGCTAAGATTTATGGACCAAATTCAACTGGCTATCTGTTTTTGTAAATACAATTTTATTAAAGCACAGCCACACCTATTTGCTTATGTATTGTCTATGACTGTTTTGGTACTATAATATGACAGATAATTAAAACAGACTGGTCGGTCTACAAAGTGAAAAATATATATTATCTGTCCTTTTCAAAAAAAGTTTCCTCATTCCTGCTTTATGCTGCTGCTTTGTAGAGATCAGAAAGTATATAAAATTCAAATCATTTTCTTGCATCAGCTGTATCGAAGCATATCTCTCTCTTTCCATTACCATACAACATAAAGATTACTTCTCAAGATCTCTTATAAACATGGGCAAACCGAGAACATGGGCAAACAGACCATTACTTTGTTTTTTACTACAACTTAAACTTTTAATTCATAAGTTACTTTGTTTAACAGGAAGCTAGTAAACAACAGTGTCAATCAGTAGATCATGCTTCTTTAAGTGGTTGAAGACATGATTCGTTTTACTAAAGGAGTGGGCAATGGTTGCCATTGCTAAAAAAACTTTGTACCTGGAATAAAGATATTCAATTTGTTGCACAAAGTTGTAGCACACAGCCTGCTCACTTAGTGCCTACAGTTATGAACAGTAGATATAAGAAAATGTAGATATATGATGTTTATATATGTCAGGTTATAATATTTATCCAAAGTTTTTTATTATTAATTTCTTGGCATGTCATCACTCATAGCAATAGGAAGATAACTCACTTAGCAAGAAAAGTGTTGTGACCACACAACGTAAAGAGATGGTTTTGATGCACCTTTTACCAAACTACATCTATAGACAATGAAAGTGTGAACTCATTAGTTAGTCCTCATGTGTACACAAAGTGGTGGATACAGTCATGCTAAAATGAATTTGGTTTGGAGCTAAGGCCCTTTTGTAGAGGCAGAGAAATCATTCATACAAAAACACTTTTAAAAAAAGACTTCATACCTCCTTACAATAGGGATTATAAAATACTGAAGTTTCTCCTTTTCCCTTCTGTAATAGGGTTTCTAGTCTCTTTGTTTTCTCAAAAATATTAGCTATAGCTTAGGGTCAGTGAAAAATAGTAATAATTGCCAGTGATTGCTTTGTCCATCATGATGTCAACCACTGTCCCTCACTGGCTGCTCTGACAGCTTGAAGGCTGGCAGCTTCTCTTTACCTCCCCACAGAAAACTGATTTGTAGACCAGAAATATCAAAACTAAGTTTATCAATATCATGTTAAATTCATGGTTATGACCAGCAGATGAGTTCTTTTATTATCAATTTCTTGGCATATAATCACTCATGGAGATAGGAAGAGCTCTTATTTAGCATGGGAAAAATTTTTTTTGAGTTGGAGTGTCACTCCAACACCCAGGCTAGAGTGCAGTGGCATGCTCATGGCCACCCCAGCGTCAACCTGCTAGGCTCAGACAATCCTTCCACCTCAGCCTTCTAAGTAGCTGGAACTACAGGAACACACTACCATGTCTGGCTAATTTTTGATTTATTGTATACATGAGGTCTTGCCAAATTCCCTAGGCCAGTCTCAAACCCATGGGCTCAGGCAATCCACTCACCTTGGCCTCCCAAAGTGCTGGGATTACAGGCTGAGCCACCATACCTGGCAGAAAAAGTTTTAATTTTGACCACACAAAGTAGAAATGGTCTTGAAGAGTCTATTTCCAAATAACATCTATGGATGATGACAAGAACACCTCATTTGATTATTTCTGTTATTTTATTGTTTCCCTCACTGCTATAATGATTTGAACACGATGCAGCAATACAGAGTTGTTGACACCTGCACTGGTGGACACATATGAGTTGGAACAGTGTAATCTGGAGATAATTGGTTAAACACTCCACCTCTCACTTTTCTCTCCTGCAAAATGAGGCCATTAATAGTACTTACAACATACACTTGCAATAGCATTAATGGTATCTAGCATCTAACTAGTCCTAATAAAAATGGTTCATTGTCACCATACTGCTTCTTTGCTTCCTCCTCCTCATTGTGATTTTCAAACATGTAACCTATATAGTACTCTTTCACCCGATAAACTGGATCAAATTCAACAAGATTAGCATGACACTCTTCTGTCTCCCTTTTCATCATCTTTGAGTGTAGGAATAGGCTTATTTCTATCAAAGGTCAACTTCTCTCTATCCTTTGGCTTTGATACCTCTCTGAATGGGAATGCTGCTCGTTGTTCAACTACTTGCTGTTTTCTGTATCTTTCCTAGAAGAGTAACCCTTCTCTCATTCATAAACGAGATAACCACAGAACTAATGTGGTATGATTCCATGTGCATTAATCCATCTTTGGATTCCTTCCTCTCTCTTGGTTCAGGGTGTCTAAGGATTCCCATTGTTGCTAGTCACTATGTACTTCACCATGCTGTTTAGGCTTCTGGCCTGTTCACACTTCTGTAAACAGTTCCTTCATTGCAATATCATATTTAAACCCTTTGTGTGTGCTTCTTGTGTGCTAGGGCCAGGACTGATAACATGCCTGTGATCTTCATGGGGTCAGTAGAAGTGCGAGTCTAACAGTTTCAGAATGTGTTAGCCAAACACTTTTGAATGCTTAATGTGTGTCAGGCACTGAGAAATTGGAACCGTCAACAATGGCTGGTAGCTAAAGACTAAGAAGAAGCTGATGATCAGATCTGTCTTTCAAGAAAAAGAAAACAAAAACTGCTACTTATCTTAGGAACTAATTTATCTTTTTTTCCAAAAAAAGTCATTTTCAGTTATCAGTTTGTCCTCAAAATCAGAATATGTTCTCCTTATCACTGTGTATTAGGAGTAATATTTGTTCAACACAAAAAAGAAGTGAATTAGTATGCATGTTTCCTTTGCCACAGCTATAGCTATCTCAGAGGAGAAAACATATTTTATATGAAAGACATCTATATTTCTTTTCACCAAGACACATTTAACAACCCACTTTTCTAAAGCCAGAGAAATTACAAAACCTGCAGGAATACATGTTTTTAAATGTTGTCAAAAATCTATTTGTCTGATAATTACAACTTGGGATAGTCTTTATTGTAGTAATTGCATACTTAAGATTTAAGATTTTATGCCATATTATGTTTTAATTTTATGCATCTACTTTCTGTTTCTTCTATCCCTGACTCCCACATCTTATAGCATCTATGGAGACTACAAAATTCAAAATGCCAGATGGTAGTGCAATCAAAACAGAATGATCAAATTTGTAAATGTTTCTATTCTGTTTTGCTTTACACTAGAATAAGGAGTTGAATTTTTAAAAACATTGTATTTGTAAGTTAGTGTATTTTTTTCTCTTACACCTACCTCTTGAGGTTCTAAAATTTGGTTGGTTAAATATCTTGTTTTGCAGATTAGTGTACCTAAAAAGAGGAATAAATAATAGCCCATAATTTGAACAGAAAAGGCAATTCAAAATATCATTATATTTCACATAACCAGCTGAAGAAAAAATTCTGATAGGATTTATTTATAAAAAAGTAAAGAAGAATAAAGTATCTAGAAAATTTTACTTCTTGTTGAAAGGTGAAATCAGGGAGATAACTGAACAAGAAAACCAGGCCCTCCTCCTCCCAAAGAACACCAATTCAACAACACACAGAAGAATTTTTCTGTGTGTGTGTGTGAGAAATCCAGAGACCAGCCAGGAGGCTCCTACATCCCAAGCGAGCATAATACCAGTCACATTGACGCTTGTAGGAAAACCTGTGACATTCACTTGTCAAAGTCCCTCTGCCAGCTCAGTGATGTCCAACCAGAGGGAAGCTCCCAACTCCTGACTCTTCCCTGGAGAGGAGGAAAGGGATAACTGAAGCATGTGCAATTTCACATTTGGGGGTGGGCACTGTCCAAAGACTGTTTTCTTTCTTGTTTGAATCTAAGTGTTGACAGAAAAGCATGCCAGATCAGAGATAAATGAGGAAAAATGTAGCAGCTTAAACTGGCACATACCCAGTCACTGTTATCTTTCTCCCAAATTCCGCACAGTCTCACTTGACTTTGAGTGCTGACAGAACCTGGTGTCTGCAAAATGTTTGAAGATTGACGATACCGGGAAAACAAAAACAAAAAACTTCAGAGGACCTGCAGTGCAGCAGAAAATAGCTAATTCACCTCAATAACTTGTCCTTTAGGGGAAAAAGAGAAGAATAAAAGATGTGCCATATATTCTGTCTTTTGAGGGAGTTAATAGAAGGATGATTTTTAAAAAAATTTTTGCTTGTCTCAGAGCACTGAAGGGAGCCAGCAAATTCTAGATGCCAGAAGATCAATAAAGGTGAAAAGAAATAGGTGTTGTACAGCAGCATAAGAGAACCTGGATTATTGGAGACAGACACATCAGGGAACAAGAGATTGTAAGCTTCTGAAAAGAGGAAACAGGACGTCTCTCTAACTGAAAATTTACAGACACAAGTCCATGGAAAATGTTTGAGATACTCCCAGAATCTATAGCTAGGTGAATTGATAAAGTTCTTTCCCCATTTGAAGCCAGTCAATAAAGACTTGGAGAGAAAGCTATTGTTTCTTTTAATTCTTGGGTTCCAACAAAAAATAATAAGCCACATGAAGAATCTATTGGGCCCAACATTTTGACATATGGCTCAAGCAAAGGAACAAAAATATATTTCCAGAAATAAGTCCTAAAAAAAATGGAGGTATATAAATTACCCAACAAAAGCTGGGCTCAGTGGCTCAGCCTGTAATCCCGCACCTTGGGAGGCTGAGGTGAGTGGATTGCTTGAGCCTGCGGGTTCAAGACCCGCCTGGGCAACTTGGTGAGACCTCATCTCTTTAATAAATAAATAAATAAATTAGCCAGGTGTGGTAGTGTGTGTGTGTAGTTCCAGTTACTTGGAAGACTGAGGTGGAAGGATCGCCGGAGCCCAGCAGATTGAGGCTGCGGTGGCTGGGAGTAGCCACTGCACTCCAGTCTGGGTGACAGAGTGAGACTCCAACTCAAAAAAAAAAAAAAAAAAATTACCCAGCAAGAAATTCAAAATAACTGACATAAAGATACTCAATAAGCTCAGGAAAAAAATGCATACAAATGAGCATATCAATAAAGACATAGAAAATATTAAAAATAAGCAAATTTTGAAGCTAAAGAATGTAATAATTGAATTTTTAAAAATCACTAAAAGAGGTTCAAAACCAGACTTAATTATGTAAAAAAAAGAATCAGTAAACTTGAAGACATGTCATTTGAAATAAGCCAGAGGAGCAGAAGTGGGAAAAAATAGGGTGATGAATGTCTAAGAGACAGATGTCACTCCAACAGGGGAACAAAAATACACCACAGGAGAGTTTTGGAAGAAGCGTGAACTGGGCAAAAACCTTACTTAAAAAAAGGAAAAGAAAAGTAAAGACAGAAAAATTCCCAAATTGGGAAAAGGAAATGGATATCCATTGTTAGGAGCCAGCCGTGGAGGCCTGCCTGAGCATTAGGGATCCAGGCAGGCTGTGGACCCTGAGCCAGGTTGGGTTCAGGAGCTGAAGGCCCATTCCATCTTCCCTTCTTTGTTGTTTGACATGACCCACTAGCAGGGACTTTGATGATCTAAGCATGAAGTTCTGAGAGTATGACAGGCATGGCTGACTCTAGGGATCCATTGTTCCCGTTTCTCACAGACTGTGGTTTCGGCTTTAAACTTAACATAGTTCAAACTCGGGTCACATTTGGGAGCCTTATATATGATACAAGCTTCTTTATAAGATTTAAAAGTATATTTGTAGAATTAGTATATACATTTAGAGAGCTGTTTCCAGCTTTAGATTGTATAGATGATTATCTAGAGTTATCAGAAATGGCCCAGCACGAACTTTGGACTGGGCCACATTCCTAAGGGCCCAGCATCCACTTTGGGCTGGGCTGCATTCTTTTAAACCGGTTGTTTAGTTACAAGTAGTGTAACTTTTTCTACATATAATAGAAATTGAATTTATTTTATTCATAGAAAGTATTGTCGAATAGGTCATGCTACGTCAGGGAATTATGTTAGTTCAAGCATGATCAAACATGATACTTTGAGGTTTTATAAGAATACAGCTAACTTTAGAAATTTCATTGTTCCCACTTTCTACTAATTGCCGTTTTGGCTTTAGTACAATTACAGTTTGTATTTGGGTTTTATTTTAGAAGTTTTATTGCTGATGATCAGCTTTATATATTAGGATTAGGAATTATAAATTTTTATAGAAGTTAAGATAGATACATAGTATTTTAGAATAGTCATTTTGTTAAGAGATCATAAGCAATTGTTATTGGAAACGGCCCAGTGTGATCTTTGGACTGGGCCACATTCATTAGGAATTGATTTGAGCTATAATTAAGAGTTTTTTATAGTACAGGTAAAATTAGCACAGAATAGAAAGGTATTAGGATTTAAGTCAGTCATTAGGTATTGGGAATGCATAAGTTTTAGAAGTTATTGATTATTAGATTATTATGATAGAATTGTTGTATTGTTCGTGAGGAACATGAA
>NW_007071841.1:0-303 GCF_000164805.1 Carlito syrichta
TATATAAACATTGATCATGCAGGTACCCTTGTTGATGAGGTATGCCCCTCTCTCCCCTAGCAGTTTCCCTCAACTGCCAATCCCACTTCCCCCCGCCCACAGTTTCCCACGACTGCCAATCGCTTTTTTATAACATTGTAATTGTTCAAGGTCAGTTTATGAGTGAGAACATATGGACAACAAACAAAACAAAACAACAAAACAGAGGCAGTTTGAGTTCCCTCTTGCCTATTTGGATACCTTTTATTTCTTTCTTTTGCCTGATTTCTCTGGCTAAGGCTTCCAGTAATGTCTTGAATAGTA
>NW_007071842.1:0-428 GCF_000164805.1 Carlito syrichta
TTAAGAATACTGAAATAAAGCCTGAACTTAGTCACACTTTTCTTTTCCTTATAGAAATGTAGAAAGCTCAAGTAATAATAAACAAATGTATATAAGTATAAGTGATATAAGTAATATAAGTAATGTATATAAGCAATATATATATAAGCAATATAAACTATATATATAAAGAATATATAAGTAATATAAATAATATAAGTAATACATAAGTAATATGTAAGTAATATAAGTAAAATAAATAATATAAACAATATAAGTAATATATATGCAATATAAATAATATATAAGTAATAAATAATATATGTAATACGTAAACAATATATAAATAATATATATAAGTAAAAGTATATAAGTAATAAACAAAAGAATATCTCATTGCAGTCTTGCTTTAACTGTGGTCAAGTCAGACACATTAGCAGAGATTGTCT
>NW_007071843.1:0-393 GCF_000164805.1 Carlito syrichta
TCAAGTTATCTCTCTTTGCAGATGACATGATTGCATACCTTGAAAACCCAAGAGAATCTGTCAAAAACCTCCTTACACTGATAAAGGACTTTGGCAACCTCTCAGGATATACAATAAATATGCAAAAGACAATCGCATTTCTTTACACCAATAATAAACAAACAGAACCCCAAATAAAAACCACAATTTCATTCACAATAGCCACCAAAAAAATGAAATAACTTGGCATCTTCCTAACCAGAGACATGAAAGACCTTTACAATGAAAATTAGAAAATACTGCTCAAAGAAATCAAAGATGACACAAACAAGTGAAAAAGTATCCCATGCCCATGGATTGGAAGAATCAACATTGTGAAGATGTCCATCTTACCTAAGGCAATCTACAAATTCA
>NW_007071844.1:0-365 GCF_000164805.1 Carlito syrichta
TGCCGGGCTTAGTGGCTCAGCTTGTAATCCCGCGCCTTTGGGAGGCTGAGGTGAGTGGGTAGCCTGAGCCCGCGGGTTCGAGACCCGCCTGGGCAGGCGAGACCTCATCTCTACAATAAATCAAAAAAATTAGCCGGGCGTGGTAGCATGTGCCTGTAATTCCGGCTACTAGAAAGTCTGATGTGGAAGGATCGCCAGAGCCCAGCAGGTCGAGGCTGCAGTGGCCGCTTCCGGTCTAGGTGACAGAGTGAGAGTCCAACTCAAAAAAACAAATTGTAACTATTCTTTTTTTTTTTTTTGAGTTGGAGTCTCACTCTGTCGCCCAGACTGGAGTGCAGTGGCCGCTCCCGGCCACCCCAGCCCCG
>NW_007071845.1:0-370 GCF_000164805.1 Carlito syrichta
AGTTCCAGCTACTTGAAAGGCTGAGGCAGAAGGATCACCGGAGCCCAGCAGGTCAAAGCTGCGATGGCCGGGAGCGGCCACTGCACTCCAGTCTGGGTGACAGAGTGAGACTCCAAAAAAAACCCAAAAAAACAAAAAATAAATATTGCCAATTGCTCTGGAAAGGTTGGGCTGAATTTCCATCCCGTGAAGGTCCCATCTCTGTTTCTTTTCTGTCTGCCGACAACCATTGTATTTACAATTTTTCTTTTTCTTTAATTTGTAAAATATTTTTAACTTTCTCGGTTAGCATCCCATTGTTGTTTGTTTTGCTGGTGTTTTCAGTCTCCAAGACCCACTTGCCATGCATTTTTCTTATAGCTATTCTTTA
>NW_007071846.1:0-303 GCF_000164805.1 Carlito syrichta
AAGCTAGTTAAGTCATCTGGCTAACTAGGTAGCTAGCTAGTTAAGTCAGCTTCTTAAGTCAGATAGCTAGCTAGTTAGTCAGCTAATTAAGTCAACTGGCAGGTTAGGTAGCTAGCTACACAGCTGGCTAACTAGTTAAGTCATCTAGTTGAGTGAGCTGGCTAACCAGCTGGTTAAGTTGGCTAGTTAAATCAGCTGGCGATCCAACAGGAAAGTGAGGTTGCTAGCTAGTTAACTCACCTGTCAAGCCAGCTGGCTAGCTGGTTAAGTTAGCTAGTTAAGTCAGCTTGCTAGAATGCTAGA
>NW_007071847.1:0-328 GCF_000164805.1 Carlito syrichta
ATGACTTTCCAGCAGAATTCTACAAGACATTTAAGGAGGAGCTGATACCAATCCTACTGACGGTATTCTAGGTGATTGAAAAAGATGGAACTCTCCCCAAATCATTTTACGAAGGTAACATCGCATTGATACCCAAGCCAGGTAAAGACTCAACAAAGAAAGAGAACTACTGGCCAATATCTTTGATGAACATAGATGCTAAATTCTCAACAAGATCCTAGCAAACCGAATTCACCAACACATCTCAAAAATCATCCATCATGACCAAGTAGGCTTCATACCTGGGATGCAAGGCTGGTTCAATATTCGTAAAACCATAAATGTAATT
>NW_007071848.1:0-1753 GCF_000164805.1 Carlito syrichta
ACTTACTTGTAGAAAAGGAGTACTTGCTTTCTGTTTGAATACTAAAAATTTTTTCCCGTTGCCATTTCTTTAGGCCACGAATGCACTTACTCTCCCATTTTCGTTGCTGAATAACTGTAGATGGCCGCTGTTATCCTGGTTGTGAAGGTGCATCTTCCTTGGGAGACAGGTCTTCAACTGTGTACTGCACTAATTCAGGGCTATCAATGTCATTCTAACTTTGGTGCATGCTGCAATACAGGAGACTCACCATCTTCTCATTTTCAGTTATGCTCACCAGAGTGCATTTGTTTGAACTAAGAGTACTCTAATAGGTCACGAATGGGATAGTGCAGCTCAAGGGTGCCACACGCTGTGTCACGGGAACTCCACCGTAGAGTAAGAATGCATTACTTGGTGAATTCACTGGGTGCATTCTGAAATGTTTCTCCTTTTCAAATTTGTGTGTTGTATCAAACACAATGGCTCTGCCAAACGCACTGACGAAAAAGAGCCAACTGACTTCATGGAGCTTGTTTTGAATGCGAATCTCCCTTGGAAAATGCAGTGTGAAAAGTGAGATGCCCTGTCATTATGTGGCCCTGAGTTCTCTAAGGAATTCTCGCATGCCGAAATTCCTGATTCTCACGTGTTCCCTTTCATGTTTACTACGCTCTACAGGGTGACTGCTTTGCCTGTGTGGCTTGTCAGCCTGAAACATTCACGAATGCTCAACTCCACTGTGCCACAATGAGTCACCCGAGACATTCACAGTTACTTGTGTGAAAGCATCATGTGTGACCCTGGAGAATTCCTGTCTTCTTTGTTGAGAACTTTTCCTGTCATGCGAAACCAACTGCTCCGTGGATTGCTGTTCGGAATAGCCTTTCTTAGGACTGTAGAGAATAGGCATCTTCTTAGGTTAAGTCTGTTCCAAATGTGTGCTGCTCTGATATCTCTTTACTATGAGTCTTATTCTTCACTGCTGCCTGCTGTAATACCTCATTGTCACTCTTTCCCCTTGATTTGCTTTCCTTTCCATAGAGCACCTTTGCTTACGAGAGTGAAACGTCCGTGTTTCACGGAGAGAAATCTGCAATGCATAGTGACCCAATGAGTGACCTACGTGCTCCACAGTTATGAGCAGTTAGGCATTATTTCTTTATCGGGAGAATTCTAAATGATTTTTCCCTATTGCGTTTAAACCGAGAAAGGACTACGCATGCTGTACCGTTTTCATTTATGAATAAGCACGGAGAGCCTGTGAAACTGGGGGTGATGGTGGGATTTCCTGAGGACACGGTAGTCAAGCGTGCGCGGCACGGTTACTCAGTGGCAGTATGTATTAAACTGTCTTGGTGCATGCTCTCTTCCCTGATCGACTGAGCTTCACAGTATTTACACTTTATTAGTGAGGGAGCATTTGGTGACCAGAGTGCAACGTCATGGGCTGCCCTGACTGGAACCAGGTGTCCACAACAATTGGTCGCAAAGCATTCTTCATTTTCCGGTGAATGCTGAAAAGTTTTCTCTGTTTACACGGGAGAGTAATACGGAATACAATGGCTCTGCGGGTTCATGTGTCAACAAGGCCTGAGAGCCTCTGTTTTGTTTCCAGAAAAGCAGAGACTTCCATTGGAGACATTACTTAAAGTTCACGTCACTGAAAGGGGCAATCAGTATTACACTGGCTGTGGTTTTGTGTGATCCCTGATTCTCCGTGTTGCTCTTCAACGTATATTATACCACACTGAGTGCATATGCCTAGCAGAGG
>NW_007071849.1:0-497 GCF_000164805.1 Carlito syrichta
GGATTATAGGCATGAGCCTGGCCCATCTTTAGTGATCTTAACACAGTATGTTTGCTTCTTTCACAAGAAAGTGCATGCCAAGAAATTCTAAAACCAGGCCCCATCATAAACCACATTACTCTTATTAGTCTTCAAGAGCAGAACACAGGAAAACTGCAAGACTCCCATCTTCACCTACATGTACATTGAGAAACAAGCTAGACTCAGTGTCCAGGTGCATTTTCATATTTCACTATCACTGGCTGTATCGAACAGCCCGGGAAGCTTGTTAAACACACCCACCTCCAGACTATGACTTAAGGATGGATATAGGCATTTGTACAATGAGCAGTAAGATTTGACAATATGTGGGTATGTGTAGGGACCACAAGGTTTAGCGACTCACCCAGAAAATCGATAGTAGGTAGTTTTGGGGTTTTTTTGGTTTTGGTTTTTTAGGTTGGAGTCTCACTCCGTCGCCTAGGCTGGAGTGCAGTGGCACGCTCCCAGCCACCGCA
>NW_007071850.1:0-425 GCF_000164805.1 Carlito syrichta
AGCCTAGGCAACAGCGAGACCTTGTCTCTAAAAAAAAAAAAAAAAAAAATCAAAAAATTAGCCAGGTGTTGTGGTGTACACCAACAGTTCCAGTTACTCAGGAGGCTGAGGCAGGATTGCCTGAGCTCAGGAGATCAAGGTTATGGTGAGCCATCATTGTGCCACTGCATTCCAGCCTGGGCAACAGAGTAAGACCCTCGACTGGAGGAGAAAAAAAAAAGAAACATTTATGTGACTGAACTCTTAAGGACTCCTACTGCCCCAACAGCAGGTAAATCTAAGATCTAAGAACCAATGAAGCCAGGCTCGGTGGCTCAGCCTGTAATCCCTCTCTTTGGGAGGTTGAGGTGAGTGGATTGCCTGAACCTGCGGGTTCGTGACCCGCCTGGGCAACTTGGCGAGACCTCATCTCTACAATAAATCAA
>NW_007071851.1:0-515 GCF_000164805.1 Carlito syrichta
TCTGAATCACAGCTTCCCCCTCAATTAAACATCAAAACTGCAAAAAGTACAGCCCCCAACTCACACTCCAGCCTCAAAAGTGAACAAAGCCAGAGGACCCTCATAAGGAAGAACAGGAGATTGCACAAGTGAAGCAAAAGCAAACTCGCCTTCCCTGAAAAGCAGAATTAAAGAAGGGGAGGGAAAGAGGGGGAGAGAGAAAAATCTACACAAATGAAGAAAAACTAAAAGAAGAATATGGTTGCTCCCAGACCCCTGGGAGGGCAGACACTGAGAAAACTGACTTTGGAATGCAAACAATGAAGAACCCCCAGAATGACTGGTTTTAAACTATAAACCTAGATATCAAGACATTAATGGAGAGATTAAAAAGAATTGAGGAGGGACAAGAAGAAACTAGGAAAGAGTTGATAACTGAGATAACAGTAATAAAGAATGCTGTGGAAGAAATAAATAACAAACTGATAAGCATGGAAAGCAGAATTAGCCAAGCAGAAGAAAGAATCTCAGAGCTT
>NW_007071852.1:0-1143 GCF_000164805.1 Carlito syrichta
CCCGGCTAATTTTTTGATTTATTGTAGAGATGAGGTCTCGCTGCCCAGGTGGGTCTCGAACCCATGGGCTCGAGCAATCCACTCACCTCAGCCTCCCAAAGGCACGGGATTACAGGCTGAGCCACTGAGCCCGGCTATGATGGATGATTTTTGAGATGTGTTGTTGAATCCGGTTTGCTAGGATCTTGTTGAGAATTTTAGCAACTAAGTTCATCAAAGATATTGTCCTGTAGTTCTCTTTCTTTGTTGGGTCTTTACCTGGCTTGGGTATCAGTGTGATGTTAGCTTCATAAAATGATTTGGGAGCTGGGCTCAGTGGCTCAGCCTGTAATCCTGCACCTTTGGGAGGCTAAGGTGAGTGGATTGCCGGAGCCCGTGGGTTTGAGACCCGCCTGGGCAACTTGGTGAGACATCATCTCTACAACAAATAAAATATTAGCCGGGTGTGGTAGCGCACACCTCTATTTCCAGTGACTCAGAAGGCTGAGGCAGAAGGATCACCGGAGCTCAGCAGGTCAAGGCTGCGGTGGCTGGGAGCGGCTGCTACACTCCAGTCTGGGCAACAGAGTGAGACTCCAATTCAAAAAAAAAATTAAATAAATAAATAAAATGATTTGGGGAGAGTTCCAAATTTCTCAATCACCTGAAATACCTTCAGTAGGATTGGAATCAGCTCCTCCTTAAATGTCTTGTAGAATTCTGCTGGAAAGCCATCTGATCCAGGGCTTTGTTTGTAGGTAGTTTTCTTATTATGTAGCCAATTTCCTTGATTGTTATTGGTCTATTTAGGGTCTCAATTTCTTCTTGTTTCAACCTAGGCAGGTTGTGTGATGACAGAAAGTCCTCCATTTCCTTTTTGTTTTCAAGTTTGTTTCCATACAAGTGTATGTAGTAGTCTTTTAATGATCTTTTGTATTTCTTCAGGGTCAGATGTGACTTCAGCTTTTGTGTTTCTGATTGTGCTTATTTGGGTTTTTTCCTTCTTTTTATGTTCAGTCTAGCTAGGGGACCATCGATCTTGTTTATCCTTTCAAAGAACCAGATTTTTGTTTCATTGATTTTTTGTATTATCTTTTTGTTTTTTATGTCCTGGATTTGGGCTTTTATTTTGGTGATCTGGATTCTTCTGCTGAAATTCGGGTT